>NC_055957.1:30794832-30987332 GCF_018492685.1 Alosa sapidissima | reverse complement strand
TGGAAAACGCCAACACTCCCAAGCAAGCAGGAAGCTTACATCACCACATTGACCTCAACAAGATGAATGCGGCGATGTGCTTAATTAACTCAATTTTGGTCAGTCATAAATAGTGCTCCATTTGCAACAGGGCACTTAACAGAGTGTAGTGTACGTGTGTGTGCTGGATTAACACACGGAGAGGTGGCTGTTTGAAGCTGCCGCTGTGGCCATATGTTAGTGTGTGAGCAGGCCGCCGCCTCCCTGGGCTCTGCACTTTATAGAGCCGAGATGGATGGGCTTGAACTTTGATGTGCCTGCGACCCCACTAGTCACACACTCTCACTGCTAGTGGCCTTCTCTAACTTTCACTTACACACACACACACACACACACACACACACACAAACGCACACACGCACGTCTCTTTCACAGATGCAAACGCAGGCAGAACCCATTTGCGGCTCAATAGTGGCCTGAAACCCAATCTGTGTGAAAGAGGCCTGCTGTGGTCAGATGAAACTTGCTGTAGCTCCACAGAGTGAGCTGTAAATCACTGTGTTGGGCCTGTCACATGGCTCTGTGTGTGTGTGTGAGCGAGAGCGAGCGAGAGAGAGAGAGAGAGAGAGAGAGAGAGAGAGAGAGAGAAAGAGAGAGAGAGAGAGCAAATTTGTGAGTGAAGAGCAGAGGAATCCACACTGCCCATTACCAATGTGGTTATTTAGCCAATGCTATTGCATTCTATGGTTAAGAGTAAGAGACTACTCTTACGCACAGGGGAGGTTTTCCGATAAGATACAGAGAAGGGTTTTATTCAACATTAAGTGCTTTAGACTAAGTGATGTCTCCTAGCATCTGAGAGGTCTGCACTTCCGTCCAGCTCTTATGGGGTCAGATTCAGCCGTGAGAGAGCCACTACATGTGTCTGTGTGAGGTGTTGTGGTCTGGCAGGGGTGCTTACTTCCAGGGTTCTCTCCGATGCTGTTGTGCTTGCCGTTCCAGTACCAGAGCAGCAGGGTGGCGTCCCTGGAGCCGGACAGCATGTAGCAGTCGCCCCCGATGTAGGACTCGGAGCGCGCCAGACACGTCACCACGTCCCGATGGCCAAACACAATTTGAGTGAGTTTCCCTGTCAGAAAACACACACCCTATGTTAAGCTACTGCAGGGGTCTGGCATTTAAATATTACAACAAACATTTGAAATATTGAAGCATAATGTAATTCACTAATATTGTCACACATGATTAATTCATTAGAGCAATTTATGGCTGCTAGACTGGAACCAATATCCTCCTGTTGTACAGATGCCTCTAGCGCAGTACAACAGTAAAGGACAGGAAGGTGATATTCATATTTTACTTATATTAATAATATTTTACATTATTATTACATCTGGAGAAATGCTAGCAATTACATCAGAGTATATAACTGAAATCTTATCATATAAATTTAACTCACAAATAAGATTATATATTATTTGCAAACCAATTTAACTGACCTCTGGGAAGAAACATAAGGCATGAAATACCCAGCTATTAAATTAAATAGCATACAACACACACACACACACACACGCATGCACGCATGCACTCAGACTGCTGCTATGTGAAGAACTCCTATATGAAGTGGTGCGAGACTTTGGAAGGCGTCTGCTATCTGTTAACCAGTCTACACACATCACAGACTGATTTTTACAGGAGTGTAAATATTTGGTCTTGAGAATTGTGTGTGTGTGTGTGTGTGTCCTGTCCATGGGTCTCTCTGTCTCTGTGTCTTTCTTTCTCTCTGTATGTGTGCGTGGTAATTGCTGTCAGATTGCAGGCTGAAGTAAGGGGCTTGTATGCCTGTCTATATGATGGCATAACAGTGTGCATGTGTGTGTGTGTGTATGTGAATGTGCTGACCTCAATGGTCAGTGTGTGTATATTTTCATTGCCAACTCCAGTGCTGCAGATGACATTTATTTCTGTGCATCAACATCAGTCTGATAATTAGTAGCTCCGTAGTGCAGGAGCTGTAGCCACACACTGGGCTGTGAGCTCTGCTCTGCGCTGCTCTGTGCTGTCGAACATAACCCAGCCCAACCCAACAGCCGCCCAGCAGCCCAGCGAGCCCCAGCGAGCCCCAGTGAGTGACAGGGAGAAGTCTGCTCCCGCTGCGCTGGCTTAATTACTGCTACTGTTCTGTTCAGACAACACCTCCACACGGCTGTAGGACACACACCAGAGCCAAACACACACAGTCCAAATGATTCAACGCAACCGTTAGATATTTGGCAATATCCTCCACACCACTGGAAACTCTGTGGCTAAGTCATTAGTCTCTGGATATATACTGGAGCAGCATTGTTTTCTATGGGCACTATACAAAGGCAATGGACGTGAGGCCCGGCTAGACCAACAGCACACTAATGCAATCAGTGGCTGATTGACACAGAGCCGGCCCATCAGCTCTTAATGATAAGATAAACTGCTCAGTGTGCCAGTGTAACCCCTACTCAAACATACCCCCATATGCTCCCATATACAGCACATACACTACACTGAGCATGGCACAGCCTCAACACCCCCCCCCCCCCCCCCCCACATACACACATACACACACACACACACACACACACACACACAGAGCCCTATTTCTCCATTAGCCTCTCGGCTCTATTCTCTGTTTCTCTTTCCAGCCTTCCATCTGTCTCACAATGAGATCCTTGCCCTCTGAAATTGAATTGTGTGGGCCCCATGTAGATGTGTAGATGGGTGGACGCAGTGTACTCACAGGGGAGTGTGAAGAAAAAAGGTGTGTGTGTGTGTGTGTGGTGTGTGTGCACACGTGTGAAATGGAGCTGTCTCAAACGCGCGGGGCTCATTCGTGACCTCTCGCCCCCAAACACCATCCCCGCGCCACCGCCCCCTCCCCCGCCAGTCCGAGGCTTGGGTCGCCGTGGTTACCTGAGTCCGTGGAGTAGACGCGGAAGCTCTTGTCCCAGAAGCCACAGAGCAGGATGAAGCGGTTGTCAGCGGTGATGGTGAAGCACTGGGAGTGGACCTGGATACTCTGGTCCAGCAGGTCGGAGATCTGCCGCCGGTGAGTGCCCACATTACTGGCTGAGAGACCGGCACAGAGAAGGAGAGCCATCATTAGCAACGCACAGACAAACAGACAGACAGACAGACAGACAGACGAGGGATCAGCTTGACAGAAGTCTCCTATAAAAGGGCAGTACAACTAGAGCTGTGTTTCTTTAGAGAACAGATTGAACGAGAGAATAACGGTAGAAAGAGGGGAAATGAACAGAGCAGCTATAGGAGAAAAGAGTTCTCATAGAAATCAATCTTTCATCAAGACAGACTCATTGTACACAACGTGAAGTTGACAAAAAGCCTCTGTAGTGTTGGCGTGTGTGTGGAACGGTTGGTGGTGAAGGATTGGAGCAGGCCGAGCACAGCCACAGACGTGGGGAAGCAGGACAGAAGGAGAGGAATGAAGGTAAGCTGACAAATGTGGGTGGGTGGGGGGGGGGGGGGGTGGACAGACCCAGGGAATGTTTGAGAGTGAGCAGCTTTCAACTGAAAAAAGAAAGAGAATGTCATGAATTTTACTCCCACTTCTCTCCAACACTGAAACGGACGTTAAACCCTTACAACAAAAAATATGAGGTTGCCGGCGGTGGGCATTTATGATTTTCACACAGGCGTGATTTGTGGCTGAGCACATAAACTACCCTAACGACGGAGCGCTTCCTCGCGCTCTCCGACTCACACGCCGGGAGAGGCCCTCCTTCTCACAGCCAGCGCCGGCCGCAGCAGCCCAGCTCTCCATGAGAGCAGTGCCTGAGACCCCCACCCCGCCGCCGTAAATAAAGGACTCGGCCGCAAACTGCTGAGTCGCAAGTTAGGAGGCAAAAGAGAACAGAGAGACGGTCAGAGAGAGGTTCAGATACGGAGATGGAACATGAGGCAGGGAGAGGGAGAGGGGGAAGAGTGACCACTGCAGACAGTGGCATGCCAAAGGGAAGGAACAACCCATGAGTGTTTTACTCCTCTAGACAACGACACACACACACACAGCAGCACAAAAAACATTTAGAAACAGGTGAGAGACACCATGACACACACCAGTGGCCTATTCCATCCAAACACACGCACACACACGCACACACACACAAACGCACGCACACACACACACACACACAGGAACACCAAGCTGTCCTAGCAGTCAGTTAGAATTTACAGTGTTTAAAGTTGGCCTACCAAGGAATGTAGGCTGCATAAATACAGAGATGACACTTTTTGAGGAAGAAAAGAAAAATGGCGCACTCGTACACAAAGAGGATATGTCATGTTTCTCACGGAGAACCAGAAATTAGGCAGAATAGAGCAGAGACCTGTCCTGGACAACCACCGAGTAAGACGACTATAAATACAACACTGACATATTCAGCTTAAACCTTAACCCTTGAAACAAACTAACATTCCGCTCACATGACAGGCTTCAGGGTCGGACGAGATCTCACAGCCTCCCGTCCTCTCTGTTCCCACCCTCTCTCCACCATCCATCCTCTCCTCAGGACTCAGAGCTGCCCCTCTCGCTCCCTCAGTCCTCTCCTCAGGACTCAGAGCTGCCCCTCTCGCTCCCTCAGTCCTCTCCTCAGGACTCAGAGCTGCCCCTCTCGCTCCCTCAGTCCTCTCCCCAGGACTCAGAGCTGCCCCTCTCGCTCCTTTACTCCTCTCCTCAGGACTCAGAGCTGCTCCTCTCGCTCCTTTACTCCTTTACCAGGACTCAGAGCTGCCCTTCTCGCTCCCTCAGTCCGCTCCTCAGGACTCAGAGCTGCCCCTCTTGCTCCTTTACTCCTCTCCTCAGGACTCAGAGCTGCCCCTCTCGCTCCCTCAGTCCTCTCCTCAGGACTCAGAGCTGCCCCTCTCGCTCCTTTACTCCTCTCCTCAGGACTCAGAGCTGCCCCTCTCGCTCCTTTACTCCTCTCCTCAGGACTCAGAGCTGCCCCTCTCGCTCCCTCAGTCCTCTCCCCAGGACTCAGAGCTGCCCCTCTCGCTCCCTCAGTCTTCTCCTCAGCACTCAGAGCTGCCCCTCTCGCTCCCTCACTCCTTTGCCAGTGCATGAAAACCTAATCAATTCCTTCTAGTGCGCACCACTTAGGAGCCAGCGTATTGATTGGCTGGGAGCGTGTCCACACCTGCTGACAGCATATCATTACACACTCTTCAAATCCTCATTAGGGCCAGTCAATAGCACCCACACATCTGTGGCCTTAACCACCAGCCACCACACAGGAACCTCAGAGCCACACACCCAACACTGGCTCAGCTACGACAGCCATCCATCCCTCTCCATCCACCCCCCCCCCCCCCCCCCGCCTCCCCTCCCCTCCCCTTCCATAAAACACTTTCACATACACAAACTACATGACAGACTAAAACTCTGGTTGAGAGCAGAACATCACACCTATAGAACACACAGCCATCCAATGAGGCTGAGACGCTTTTAACTGGCCAGTGAACATTTTATAACAAAACACAATCCACTAACAATGAACAGCAGCTAGTGGTGCAGGCCAGCCGCAACTCTGAGCAGAGGCTACTGAGTGGACTGCCAGCGGGTCTGGTGTTGAAGGAGGGCTAGAGCAGATGTGGACGGGGAGAGGTCACATGACCACAGTCTGAGCGGGAGGTCCATAAAAGGGGAGAAAGGGGTGAGAGGACAGGCACAAGAATCCTGGACCTTCCTACTGATGCGGAGGAAAGATGGGAGGGGGAGGGCAAGATGGAGGAAGAACAAACAATACCATATACTGTAATGTCCATGGGGTTGTTGAGGTCAGTTTGAGTCCATTCTGATCGTTCTTAGCATGATCTCCATGATTTCCATCCTTTAATCAATGGTGAACCTATTTATACGATTTGCAACCTGAATTTTTGAGATATATTGTAGCTCTTAAAGGTACACTATGCTGGTTTAGGTATTTTTGGCGAGTTTAGAGCTCCCTCTAGAATCACGATGTATTTATATGTTACTCTGCTATTATAAATAGCAAACTTCTCGTGATTTAGGAGTAACAACAGGCAAAAACTATGTCCAGCTATGCTAGGTGAACGATTTGCCTATTACAAGTTTGTTTACTATCAAATTGGTTTCATAAAGGTGAAAATGTTGCATAGTGTGCCTTTAATTATTGTAGAAATGGATCATTTAGCAATTTCAAAAAGAGAGATAAAATCACTATGGATAAAAACAGGGGGTTCTCTATGTTTCTTTTTTCTCCTTTGTTCGTGTCCTCTCATCAACAAGTCGGAGCGGTGAGCGTCCAGGGAGCCGTGGCACAGGAGGCCATATTGTCCTGACAGCAGGCACGGAGCACAACGCTCAGCTCCACACATTATTACACCATTCATATTCATCTGTCTGACACACACACTCTTCACTGAGTCACATTAAAGAGAGGGTGAAGAGGAGAAAAGGAGAGAGAGGGAGAGAGAGAGAAAGAGAGAGAGAGGGAGGAAGGGAGGGAGAAATGATGAAATACAGGGTAAGCCACAGCTCATTGCATTCCAATTTGCATGCAAATGCCTCGTGCCGTAGTGGCAAGTGCGCCTGGCAGTTTGGGTGAAAAACAACAGCAATCTCCACCCAGGGCTGTCGTCATGGCAATGACAGACAAGAAACTGACCTATCAGAGGGTCGATCTCCACTGGCAGCTGGTACTGCTGATCTTGAACAGAAGAGCCTTGATGACCTGCAGAGAGAGTGGTGGAGAGAGAGAGAGAGAGAGAGAGAGAATGAGAAATGGTATTAATACTGTAGTCATGTGGCCTGTTGGGGAGGGGGTGTCTTATTTATGAAGGATGCTAAAAAGTCATTTCCTGCGCTGCTGAACTATCAGAGAGAATTTGTGTTCCATCCAACGGAGACCCAGAGGAAAAGCTGCCCGCCAACCACAGCACACACTGCTCAAGCACTTGGGACACATCCTACTGCTGAAATAAACACCATCAATATAGGAGCGCCATAGAACAACTCCCGCCATCGCTGACCTGGAAGTGTGTGTGCGTGTGTGTGAGACAGTGGGCCAGACTACAAATAAAAGGCGTTACAACTGGGACTATAATATGAGCTCTCATGTGAACTCTAGCTGTACGCTGTCAATTAGGCTTCAGACATCCCAGAGAATAGCCAAACAGGGAGCGGTGAAGCAATTTCAAGCAGCGCAAAAAGCAGCCCTTCCAGCCTCCTCCACAGTTACATGAGCTCAGAAGGGGAATCAGAAAGGCTCCTCATATGCGCCATGCCTTGATGCTGGCTTCCACTCCCCCCCCCCCTCTGGTGGATGGCCCGGGGGCTTGCCCATGCAGATGGATTGACGTAAACTAAATAAAGAGGAGCAGGAGCGGGAGTGAGCCCTGACTGATGAGAGTGGACAGGAACCCTAATGCTGACCAGTGGAAGTGTCACATTTTATTCTGAGCTCGCAGGCCCAGAGCTGCCGTAGCGCCTCAGACGTGAGTGACTTCCCAGGTCAGCCGACAGACGGGCTCTCCACACCACAACACACCAGCACACACTCAACTCTATCTCTCAAGATAGACATCCCTCCATCCATCCATCCCTCCCTCCATCCATCCATCCCTCCATCCATCTCTTCAGTGTCTGTTTGGAAGATTTGGGTGAGCATATATACAGGAAGTAGCTAAGTAGCTGAGCTGAGTGTGTATAATACTTCACATATAAAACATATCTTAGTTCATGTCAGTAGTGTTTTGTGGTGGCCATAGGAATGTTCAGAGTGCACTTGACGCTCTTCCTCTACATGTGCTGAGACTCACCGGTGAGGCCATGCCACTTGTTGACGGAGAAGAGGCGGTTGGCGGTGACGGTGATGATGGCGGGGTTGGCCAGGCCGGGCTGGGTGTTGGCCGCCACATGGGTGACCGGGGAGTTGGAAGGGAACTTCAGCACCATGATGACGTCCTGCTGCATCTGCTCTGTGAACATCAGCGGTGTCTGCAGGAGGAGATACTGTTGAGACCGATGACCGGGAGAGAGAGGGGGAGCCACGCGCGCACACACAGACGGGAGGGGTGGGGGTGAGAGAGGGAAGGGAGGATGGAGGGAGGATGGAGGAGAGGTGAAGAGAAACGCAAGTTAGGAAGCCAGCAGAAGTGAAGCTCAAGCACGGACGACGCCAAGAGCAGGAGGAGTGCGTTGCCATGCTCCAAATGACACCGGTGCAGCCAAAACCGTCTCGTAACGATGACCTCATCACAAGAGCACTGATGCTGCAAGCGGCGCGGTGACATGAGGAGCACAGCAGGCCCTGAGGAGCAGAGGGGGGAGCAGTGGGGAGCAGCGCACGGAGCAGAGCAGCACTAACAGGAGCTTTAAAAAAAACCCGACATGATTGCACAGTCCTGAAGTCAGTCAACCATCAAGTGCACTTCTCAGTTTGACATTCAAAGAGAGATCTCTTACCACGGGAGGATTAAGAAGCAACAGCAGTGGGTAATCACTGGCTGGCCTCACGCAACCGCGCACGATGGGATGGATGCGTCTGGCCTGCTGCTACGTTCTGAGCTATTTGTTCCCAAATGAATATGATGTGCAGCTCAAACAGACTGTCGGCCATTGAACGATGCAGAAACTTCCACTGACAGCAAAACAATTCTGCTATGCTTATGACTTTGATATAAATCTGTGAAATTACATCAACAAGATGGTAATAGAGAAAGTGTGTGAGTGTGTGTGTGCACGTGTTACCAAGACACTAGTTCAAACATCTGAATGCCCTGGGTAAACAGATGATATTAAGGGCTGAAATGTACTGTGTTGGAAAATAGGAAGTGAACGCTGGCTGCATATCTGGTGCAGGACTCATGCCAAAGGTTGTCCTTCTGTGGTGCTCATGACCTCCACTGGCCCATAAGGATTCTTGTTCAAGTACCTAAAAGGGTATGCGTGTGCGTGTGCGTGTGCGTGTGCGTGTGTGTGTGTGTGTGTGTGTGTGTGTGTGTGTGTGTGTGTGTGTGTGTGTGTGTGTATGTGTGCGTGTGTGTTAAAATTATGATGTCTATGCTTTATGTCAAAAGCACATAGAGCCAAATCCTCAAGTCTGACAGCCACATAGTGCTTCTGACAAAGTCATTACAGTGAGAGAAAGACAGAGGAAAGAGAAAGCATGAGTGAGAGAAAGACAGAGGAGAGAGAACGAACGAGTGAGAGAGACAGAGGAAAGAACGAACGAGTGAGGGGACTGCGGAGAGGTCAACCAGGTGAGAGGGAGACAAACAAAGCCAAGAGAAACGGGACACTGAGGACGAGTCAGCAGGGGTGAGTGAGAGAGATGGACACTGAGGACGAGTGAGCAGGAGTGAGAGAGATGGACACTGAGGACGAGACACTGAGAGAGATGGATGGGAAGCGCAGGGGAGAGGCTACAGGGACCAGAGAGGAAAACAGGAAGAGCTGCGTCATGGGAATCAGAGCAGACTCACATACACACTCCCACTGAACTCAAAGCAGTACAATCAAATGTGACAAATGACTTCAAACCACATAAACAATGATGGTGAACGCACGTGGGTGAGAGAGCGTTTGGGATCAAAATGGCCTGTGGAGTGCTGACGTGATATTAGGATTCAAAGCATAATGTGCTCGACAAACCATAGGAAATCCTCCTTGATCTAACCAAACCCCTATAGGTACCCTGTAACTGAACTAGTGCAATGTGTGCATGCATCTGCCCCTCCACTGCACTGCATACATTTTCAAGTGTAAAGATGGCAGAACTGAAGTAGGGATTTCATTTGATTTCACACACAAAAGCCTGCTACGCTCTACACAAGTAGCCTTCTAATAACAATGCTTTTCTGGCTACTTGGCTACTATCAAATTTAATTCATAAAACGTGGCAGTTTCATCATTACTGCTGTAGTAAGCACTTTCTCGTCTGCCTCGCCTACAAGTCAAAGAATGCAGGCAGAGACTAAATGATTCAGAAGAGGAGAAGAAACTAATCGAATACATACTCTTTATGTAGATCTAATTATATTCCCTGTGCTTACTAGGCAAAAGAAGTGTAAAGGCTCATAAGAGCTCCATCTAAAAATGCTCACAGCTTTCCGAAAACTGATGAGCGCTGGGAAGGCACAGTATTCATCACGTGTCACGTGCGCTGCTCTGTCAGTCCAGTGGCTCTCATAAGGTCTGAGAGTGGGGAGTTGGGTCGGCTCCTGCAGTAGCTGGCTGGCCTCCTGCAGGAACCTCCTGGCCTGCCGGGGTTTGGTCTTCATCTCACTGCACCTCTTATCTCTGCCCATGGCAGCCGGCTTTACTGCGGCCGTACGGGGGGGGGGGGCGTGTTTCCCGACATGGCTAAAGCCAGCCCAGTAAAGCTCTGGTTACAGTAAACCAGGAGAGGCCAAAAATCACCAACACTTTCAACCCAGACCCTCACAAAACATACTGTAGGCCTGCTGAGAGCTGCCTCTGCCTCCAGCCTCTTTATAGGGCTTCAGTGTGGATGGAAAAGAGAGAGGGAGAGTGCAGCACAGTCACATGCCAAATACCTTCACAGTGCTACAAACACTGGGGGTCGCTTGACAGAGAAATTTATACTGTTCTCTTCTGTTCTCGTTCTCTCTCGTTCTCTCTCTCTCTCTCTCTCTCACTCACACACACACACAGACACACACACACACACAGACACACAGACACACACACACACACACACACACACACACACACACACACACACACACACACACACACACACACACACACACACACACACACACACACAAGCCTGGAGGCTTGTCACATCAGGGCCATTAGTCCCCTGCCTCTCCTGCTGAGAAACCATTTTCCACTTGTAATCCACGTCCTTCATCCCACTTCTCCTCTGCCTCAAACAGCCCGGTAGGATCCATGTTTGGATGCTCAAAAAAGGATAATAATAACAACCAGGAGATGCCAATGATGGAGCGGGAAAAGAAGGCAAAAGAAAAGAGTCTGCTCTGAGGCTAAGCAGATGGGGGTCATCAGAGCACAGCATGAGTGTGTGTGTAAGTGTGTGTGTGTGTGTGTGTGTGTGTGTGTGTGTGTGTGTAAGTGTGTGTGTCCAAGTAAGAAAGCATTACCTAGTGTAGATTTGAGTGCTTGTGTGTGTTTGGGCCAGGGGATGGATGATCCCGGAGGACACAATGCTCTCAAGAGCAGGCTGAGCTTACTGTCCGTGTGCATGGGAACAGGGTGCATCTGTGGGTGTGCTGAAGTCACAGCGCTACATGTGTATGATTATGAGTGGAAGTGTGCATGTGTATCTGCATTGGGTGTGGAGACGTGAGATACATATATGTGTGTGTGTGTGTGTGTGTGTGTAGTGAGTGAGTTTGTACATATGTAACTCACCACCTGCATGGCTGAGCTCCTTGGCGGGTGTGGCTCTATGAGTAGCTGACAGGGTGTTTGTCCAAAGCTCCTGATCTGAGATTCAACCGCCTAAGAGAAAGAGAGAGAGTGAGAGAGAGAGAAAGAGAAAGAGAGAGAAAGAGAAAGAGAGATTGGGGGGTGGTAGACACAGAAGTTAGGAGTGTTAGATGGCACTAATGAAGAGATATAGGACCATAAATGTCACCTGAGAACACAGCTCACAAGGTCTGGACTACATCACTCTACTGCGCAGTCTATGAACTGGATGTGTATGAGAGTGGATGTGTGCAGAATGTGTAGAGTGTGTATGTGTATGAGAGTGTTTTTCTGTGTACATTTACATTTAGGAGACACTGTTGTCCAAAGTGACTCACATATGTCAATTACATTGTCCCAGGAGCAACTTGGGGTTAAGTGCTTTGC
Organism: Alosa sapidissima; assembly: GCF_018492685.1. NCBI lineage: Eukaryota > Metazoa > Chordata > Actinopteri > Clupeiformes > Clupeidae > Alosa > Alosa sapidissima. The sequence continues at coordinate 30,975,493 of NC_055957.1, read as the reverse complement.
TCAATGGCACACCGGTGGAAGCCGGGAATTGAACCCACAACTTTCAGGCTACTGCACACTAGCCCATCTCCTTAAATCACTACACTACCACCGCCCCCATGTGTGTTTGTGTGTGTATGAGAGTGTACGTGTGCGTGTGTTTTCCATAAGGGTGAAATCTAAAAAATATCAAGAGTAAAATCAGTAGTGACAGCAATGAAGTCAGGTGGTGAGTGTGAGTGTGTGTGAAGTAGAGAGATGAGAAGGTGAGTGGTCACTGTTCAGAGACTGTGTGTGTGCAATGCTGGCATATATCTGCATTCATGTTTGTGTGTGTGTGCGTTGGTTTGTCCTTGTCTGTGTTTGTCTGAGAGCCTGTCTGTGTGTGTCTATGACAATGTTACAGCGTTGGTGCGGTGACGTGTCCATGTGGTTTAGTGTCTGAGAACCAAGCTTTTTCCATGTGAGCGTCAGACGAGAGCCGTGAGGAGGCCCTGCAGATGGGATTTCCATGTGAGCGCTGGCTGTGTGAGTGGGCCCGTCCCTGATGTTCCACTGGATGAGAATAAGCAGAGAGCCGCTCACTGCTCTCCTCTCCACCAGCCCACGCTCCTATCTGTCCCACCGCAGGAGGTGGGGGCGCTCGACTGCAGAGCTCTCTCTCTGTCCTTTCTTTTCTTTCTTTTGGATGCTGAACCTCCTACTCCTCATCTCTCCATTCCTTGGACACCATCTCTTCTCCTTTCCTTCCCTCTTAGACTACAGTACATCTCACATGCTTCTCTACTCCACCATCTCCTTCCCTCTTATACTACATCTCCCATGCTTCTCTACTCCACCATCTCCTTCCCTCTTAGACTACATCTCCCATGCTTCTCTACTCCACCACCTCCTTCCCTCTTAGACTACATCTCCCATGCTTCTCTACTCCACCACCTCCTTCCCTCTTAGACTACATCTCACATGCTTCTCTACTCCACCATCTCCTTCCCTCTTAGACTACATCTCCCATGCTTCTCTACTCCACCACCTCCTTCCTTCTTAGACTACATCTCCCATGCTTCTCTACTCCACCACCTCCTTCCCTCTCTCTGTGTTTCTCTTGTCCCCCTTCTAGAGAAACAAAGTTAGTGGAAATCTGCTGCTGGTCTCATTAGGGCAAAACCAGTAAAAGCAGATGACGAGCTGTTTAGTCATGCAAAAAGGACAAAACAGCACATCTCTTGTCTCAGCACAGGCAAAGCCGCCCGGCCTCTGGGAAAAGCCAGTGATCTTTCAGCCCATCCGTGAGACGAACCAGCGACGCCATGATCAAGCTCATGAGCAGCTCATCAGGGCTGAGGGGCCCACCTTGGCAGTCAGAAGTGAGGGGAGAGCCCTGTGCTGAAGCGCCCGTGTCCGTGAGAAACAGCGTGCGTGTGTATGTGTGCTGGTGATGGGTGAAGGGGCTGTCATCTGCGAGCTGAAGGTCATGTCCCTGGGTTTTGGAGCCCGTTTGCTTAAGCTAATGCAGGGGTGCATCTTTAGCAGGCACCCAACCCATCATCATTAAATCCTGCACTGACGTTTACAGGGCCGGCAGGAGAGGGCTTTCTGGGGGTGCGGCCTGCGGCGGGCCGCGGGGAGGATGGAGCCAATCTCGGAGGGTGCTGGCCCGTGTCTGATGAGCTCTCCCTATATTCCACACATTTACATGATGCCACCCCCCCCCCCCCCCCCCTCCACCAGGGCCAGCAGCAGCCCTCAGCAGCCAGGCAAGCAGGCCGCCCCACACCCACTGATTTACTCAGGGCCTTGACAAGGCAATTTGGATGTACAACAAGCTGTGACCAAATCTTCTTATTTCCCATAATGGGGTTCCTTGCGCATATGAGAGAAGGTGAGGCGTGACTGTAGGGGGCTAAATTAAGGTCAGTTTGGGGCTTTGTGTTTGTGTGTGAGGAGGCAGCAGAGTGAAGGGCTCAGGGCCTCTGCTCACGCAGCATGCAGGAGAGCTCTCTTTAATGGAGCAGCCACTGCAGGATGGTAATCATTAGTCATTAATCTGTAATTATGGTATGGGTCTGGACTGTGTTTTCCCACTCTCTCCTCTCTCAAACACACACAAACACACACACACACACACACACGCGCACACACGCGCGCGCACACACACACACACACACACACACACACAGTGACTTAGCAGCAGCATGTGTTTTTTGGTGCAACTGAAATGAGAGGGCAGCACTGCCAGGCTGTCCTCTTTCCTGTGCACTGCTCGACGCTCTTCTCCTTTGTCTGTTCTGTTCTGCAGTCGTCTGGTTCTGTGTGACAGAAAGCAGCAGTGCAGCAGCCAGGAGCAGCCCTGGCACAGCCCAGCCCAGCCAAGCCCAGCCCAGGCACACTCACACATACTGGCAGACTGTCTGACACGCCACAGGCCTTTCCTTGTGTGTGTGTGTGTGTGTGTGTGTGACAAAGTACAAGAGTGCACGGCAGGGAAAGAGGGAAAGAGAAGGAGAAAAGGAGGGAAAGTAGTATGTGTGTGTGTGTGTGTGTGTGTGTGTGTGTGTGTGTATGATGTAGCCCAGAACCTAAGGCTTTTCCTCCTCTGCCACAGCCCTGCTTCCGCACAAACATGCTGGCGGTGCAGCGACCAGTCTGTTTATACAACTAATGAAGCTCTCTGAAGCCGGCCTGCAGAGCAGTTCACCCAGCTCCCGTCTGCGTCTGGAGAGGAGAGGAGAGGAGAGGAGGGGAGGGGGGGAGAGGAGAGGAGGGGAGGGGAGGAGAGGAGGGGAGGGGAGGGGAGAGGAGAGGAGGGGAGGGGAGAGGAGAGGAGAGGAGGGGAGGGGGGAGGAGAGGAAGGGAGGGGGGAGTGCCTCCAGCACAGGACAGAGCTGTATCAAAATAAACCCCAAAAAGACAAACCAAACATACAAAAGCAACCACAAGCACTTCACAAGCACTGCCCTTCCGAGAAACATCGTAACAAAAACAAACAGTGTAGTTCATGCCAAAACAAAGCGCTGATGGGCGTGACACAAGAGTGGCCAAAGAGTGCCCTCAAATGTCCCTCAGGTGGGCTCCGTCACGTGATGATCTGGACACGCCAGCCGTGCAGAGAGCCAATTCACAGAGCCCTGCTGAGGCTGGCATCCCTGACACCCTGCTTTTATTCAGCGCTCGCACATCATCCCAGGGTTTGATAGCAGCGGTGTGGATTTATCGGCTCCCTGATAGAGGGGGCAGCTCAGTGTGAAAGAGGCTGCAAGTGGCAGAGGGCATTAGGCAGGGGCCGGGATAATAGACCCAGCGAGAGAGAGAGAGAGAGAGCGAGTGCAGTAATGAATCTGCATGCTGTGGAGAGGGCTCAGCACATCTGGATGGGAATGACCTGACTGGCGCCATCAATCAGGCGCTCCGCAGCGCTCCATGCCCCACCCCCTCATCTCCACCTCAGTCCAGCCGCCAAGCATGAAGGGCACTGGAACAGACCCCCTGAGCATGCTCCAGTCTCAGGTCCCTCTAAAGCCCCCAGTCCTCTGTTTAAGATTGAATAACTCAAACAGGATTCCAGATATTCTCCTAATCTGAATACATTTTTAGCTGGCTGTCACAGGCCAAACGCTCTTAATTGTGAAGCTCTTTAGACACCGTTTGCCTTGATCTGCTTCTTGTTGTATAACGGCAGGGATGAGCGTGCTGTGATGTGATGTGTCTTTAGCGGAGTGAGTGAGAGCTCTGCTGGTGTGTGTGAGTGAAGGCGATGTATCTGCGTGGGCGTGAGTGAGGAAGAGGCCCAGCGCTGCTCTCCCAGAGGCAGCACATTAGTGTTGACTGTTAGTCAGCCGTCAGGGAACCATGTCAGTGTGGCTAAGCTGCCAGAGAGCGCCATGAATTATGCATAGTCACACAATTGACTCCAGGAGAGTACAGATTTGTCTTCTAGCTTGAATTACCAACACCTCTTGTTATACAGTATAGTATAAGTATATATACTCTTTTGATCCCGTGAGGGAAATTTGGTCTCTGCATTTATCCCAATCCGTGAATTAGTGAAACACACACAGTGAGGTGAAGCACACACTAATCCCGATGCAGTGAGCTGCCTGCAACAACAGCGGCACACGGGGAGCAGTGAGGGGTTAGGTGCCTTGCTCAAGGGCACTTCAGCCGTGCCTACTGGTCGGGGTTCGAACCGGCAACCCTCCAGTTACAGGTCCGAAGTGCTAACCAGTAGGCCACGGCTGCCCTACAAAAATATATATATATATTTATTACACGGCTCTTCACAAGACAAGTAGAACGCTCCATTGACTTGAATGGGATTTCCCAACGTTCTACGGTAAAATAAATTCATGTAATTACCGCTGCAAACATATAATTACCGCTGTCAATGGCAACGGGTTTTTTGCTGCTGATCATATCACTCCGGAAGTATTCGTCACTTCTTGCATTGGAACTTCATTCAAAAGTGAAAGCAGACGGTTGATCAGCTGTGTTCTAAAGAATGTTTGATTCAAGTTCAGCGTGTGTTGCAAACTATTTGTTTCTCAGCAAAAGCCACGACGAAACGGTAATAAATAGGCCTAATTGTAAAGAGACATATCGTGGAGTTTATTTTTTCGTTTTGGCAAGTAGCCGTATAATAAGCGGGATAATGTATAGAACGCCGGTCATTATGGAAAAATAAGTCCCTTCAGGGCGAAACAAGACCCCTCCGCAGGCGCGTCGGGGTCTGGTTCGCCCTGTCGGGACTTATTTTCCCAATAATGACCGGCGTTCTAAACATTATCCCTTACATAACAAAATATATATATATATATATATATATATATATATATATAACAAAACAGAAGGAAAAGAAGCTGGATATTGAAGGCATGTAGTACAGACTGCTGATGGTGGTGGTGGTGTAGAGGGTGTGTGCTGGTGGTAGCAGTGTATGGCAGACCTCTCTGAGCATGGGGTCATTGATGGAGCTGAGGTTGACCGCTCCCTCGTAGGTCAGGTAATAGAAGACATTGAGCGCCCGCACGGCCTCGGGGCCCTGCTGTTTGTAGCCGAAGATGAGGTCGATCCAGTGGTGCAGCTGGCAGGACACAAACTCACTCTCCAGAGCCTACAATGAGAACACACACACAGAAGGACACTCAGGAACTGGATGCTTTTTATGATAATGTTATTACCTGCCTTACACCTGTCTAATGTTTTCTGTATAGACACAGCCTGAGGGATAGCTCAAGATTTCCTACATTCTAAGGTATTCACCCCATTACACCCCATACCTGAGAGTTCATTCAGAGCATACACATATACTGTACTCACACTCTCTCCAAGACTCAAAAAAAAGCAACCTTGGTTTAACTCCATAGGCAATGGATAAACAATGCACACTAGATAAGGCAAACACCCAAGAGACCGAAGCAACATTTTGATATCTTCTGGAGGGTCTGGAGGAGATGCGAACATTGACTTGAAACGAAAACAAATGGTTTCCCAGAGATTGACAATTAGCATAAATGATGCAGGACTTGTCTTCTGTTTCTTCTCAATCATTCACCGAGTCACTCTAACACAAGAGCAGAGAGACATGTTTGCACGTTATTGTCTGATGAGCCCGATGAGGCTGAAGCTACAAGCTGTTTCTCCCTTCATTAGCTGGCAGAGCACACTGAGCGTTTATGGATTCTCATAAAAGCAGCGATTGTGTTCATTTGCACAAAGATGTTGAGACACAAAGGCTCTAAACGTGTCCAAATGAGAATGTGACGCACTCTTGATTGTCATTGCTGCCTTGTGTCACATTATACTCTGACAGACATTAAGCTGTGCACTTAAACAGCCATTTATATCATTTAAATGTTTACTGCCTGAGCCGGCACATCACTCATTTAAATGTGCCCTTCTGACAGCTAATTTCACTTTAATTCTCTGCTGTACTCTTAATTAGAGCGCTGTGTTGGTGCACGAGGAGAGACGAAGAGAAACGGGTGACATTTCCCCGTACAGGAACCGCTCCATGGCCCGCTGCAATCTCCCATAAATGATTTTATGAAAAGCAGCACAATATCAATAAAAATACCTAAATGTCAGGGCCAAAAGGGAGCACTTGAGCAAATGTGCCATGAAGGGTCTTGGGTTACAGTTCTGGAGAGAATCACTTTCCACAGAACGGAGTTAATAGTTTGGAGTGTTTATGATGATTACAACAGGGCTCATTTGGAGGGCTGCTCTCCAGTCCACTCTGCCCAAAGCCCCAGCAGGGACTGTCACGGCGTGGAAATGGATCTCAATGAGCAGCCGAAGAGAGATGGTTAAAGTGTTTTTCATCATCATTAATGGACGCGTTTGTTTCTTGTCCTTTATGACAGTGCGGGATCACTTAAAAAGGCAACATTAAACCAGGCAGGAGTGAGGAGAAATACACATGGCGTCACAATTACACAAAATAACATGAAGCAGGAGTGTCTCAGGGGAGCGGCTCGGCCCAGACATGTGTCTGCCAGCACCCCGCTTGCCTGCGTACGTGTTATTATGTTAACAGCCACGTGTCAAAAACCAATCCCCTTTATTAGGGGATACATATCTATTAAAATCCAAAGAAAGATGGAGAAGCTGTTTTTTTTCTCTCCTCTTTCTAAAATGGATGGAGCGAGGGCGTACTAGAGGAGGGGAGGGATATCCCTCTCTTCATTATTTGGCAGCGCTGACCTTTCGGCAGTCCCCAGCTCCCCGGTTTCCAAAACTAATGCCGAGCCTGATGGGCATTTAATGTGCGCCGCCATCTCGTGTCAATCAGCGTGCGGAAACAAAGCGAGGGGCCGTGTTATTGAAGACCTGCACCCCTCCCCCTGGAGGAACGCCTCTATGTTAATGAGGCCCGGGGCAGGAGCCGGCGCTCGCCTCTGCCCCCAAAGGCTGCGGAGGAGGAAATGATCACGACGGCGTCGCTTCAAAGCCTGTCAGGCAGGCCTGGTCCCTGAGAGAGGAGGCAGGGGATCACGTATACATGCGCAGGGAGCTGCAGACGCACGCGGCGTAATTTAACCTGAAGGGGAAGCTGTTCACAATCCACTCAGAAGAAATTTTGCGACTGCAAACTATAATACAAATGCAGCTGCATCAGGCCATAGAAATGTTGCTTGTTGTCACATAAACAATCCAGTCAAACTTAATCCAATGGCAGACATGTAGGATCTGATGTGATAAAAAATAATAATGAAAGTTTGGGGCTCCAAGTCCTCCACATGTCTGCCATTAGATTAAGTTTGACAATCCTCCCTGGTTAGATATAGAAAATATGTTAACAATCCAGTCAGATTTTTGGAACTAGATTTGTATAGTCACTAATGGCTTCAATCTGGTTTTAAAGTTGCAATGGTGCAGTACAGCCTAAGTTGCTTTTAATCAATAGGTGATACAAATGTTTTCCTACCACAACACAGCAGACTCTATTATATTGAGTAGTTTGTAGAATAGGTGTTGTAGGTTGTACGTACTATTGAGTTGAATCCAGCGCTCATTAAAAGGATCTAAAGCGGGTTATTGATGTGCCAATTAGATGAGGCGGTCTGGGGCACTGCGCTCCACTGGGACAGCTCCACAATTAATGAATAATTTAGTTGGGCTTCATGCAAATCCTGTGAGGGGGTGGGGCCTTCTGCGTTGCGTTGTGTTGCTTATCTGTGCTCATGTATGAGTGGTGATGTACAAACAGCCTCCTTTCTCCAGGCCACCTGAGTGCATGGAGCTTTAGCGTCCGGGTGTAAGGACTTCTCATGCTTCTCCAACTTGTGCCAAGACTCCTCAAGCAGAACACTCTGCTAAGAGGACATCTGGCTTTGAGAGGGCAAAATTAAAAGTACTTCTAAAAATAGCTTGTCAGAAAAGAAAAGAGGATATAATTTTCTTCAAATTTCACTTGGCAGCTGGTTGCAATCTCTGCTCCAGTGAAAACAAAACACACAAGGCTCTGATGGAGTGCACTGCATCTTGGATTTCTTCATTCCGCCATCTTGGAGGGGAAGGGGTGGGAGGGGCCTCCCTGTCTGGGAGTGGGTCCAAAGAGTGCCCACTCTGACCAGGAAAAGTCAAATCTGGGGAGACTGACTAATTGTTAGTTTGGCTGCTTGTGTAACGGCCATGTCCAGCAATAGCAGCTAGACTTCCTGTGTTTCTGTGTGGGTCACGTCGAACCCTGCTGTGAATTCTCCAGACAGACATTTGCCGGGCAAAAGCTTATACCAGCAGGTAATGTCTGAAAATTCGGGGAATGCTATCTCCCACTACAAATTCTGGCTGACCAGCAGGAAAACTACTAAATTACAGAATCTCAGATGAGGCACAACATCCACAGCTAAGTCCCTTTGGACCCCATATATTTGTTGTGCTTAAATGGGAAAACAGCTACAATGAGCTACAGTATGCTGTAAAGGACTGGTATTATACTGTACTGTAATCAACTTAATTTGAACAAGATTATTTTCTTTTTGAAAGTCTTTACACATCACATTTGATTCCACAACATTGTATAGACTTTATGTAACCTGTCTGTGTGGATGTTAAAATGTCGTTTAAATCAATCTGCTCATCTGCATGTGAATACAGACTAGTCAGGGCTGGAGGTGCAACGGTTAGGTCATGGTCTGAGGCCGGCCGCATGACTGGCAGGCAGGCTGTGCTCTATTGATTAGGGGAGATTACACTGACAGTCCTTAGACACTCCTCAGAGTCACTCACACAAATCAGATGCATGTGGCCACTGAAGCAGTTACAGGAACTACTAAACACGTGTCTGAAACAGGACAGGTTCCAAATCCATTAGGGGGAAAATGCTTGAATGGTCAGTGTTGAATGTGGGTCCTACCTGGTCTCACTGCCTGGTATCACGGTGCCAGAGCTAGATGATTGGGTGTGTATGGGTGTGCAAATCATGGAAATGATTGAACAGACTGCATGAGTATAAAGGTTTAGCAAACAAGACGCAAGAAAAAAATGCAAGAGGCATCAGTGCCAAATTTCTGCAGGACCTAAAGTATGATATCACCAACGATCTTCAAATAAGCCACAACTGGTATTTTATTTTTACTAGCAATAGCAACAGAGTTAAATTATTTTGTACTTTATTACTGATTATGAAATCTATAATCTAAAGTAGTAACATTCCAGCAGCCCCTTTGAACATTTATCTGAGTACATTTGATCTTTGTCTAGCAGGTGCAGGAGGCCCTCTGGGGTGACCTAGTCTCAGGCCATGACCATCTGAACTGGTACAGTAGGTGGTACCTTCCTAGGTCTGAAAGAGGCAGGCAGGAGATTTGGAGTCTGTTTAATGAGTGTCCTTGCTAACACTGCTTGCTAACTCTGTAGAACCTCCCAGCCAGTCCCACAGACACCCACAGTTGTTTAGAGAACTGTCTTTCTTAATTGAGACAGCTGCAAAAGAAAAAAAAATGTGAAAGAAAGCAACACCAAATAAGGAAAAAGAGAACGGGTATGAAGGCAAAAAGAAAAGAACGTCCAGGAAAGACAAGAAAGTAAGAGAGGCAAAGAAAAAAAAAGAGTAGGACAAAAGTCAGAACTCCCGTTAGTATCCTGGAGTTAGCATTCCTTAGGCATTACTCATATTTCTTATGCTTTGTGGTGCATTCTAGTGTAATTTCAGTGCTCTATATTTCCCCTTCATCTAGTACCCAAATCAACAGGGTCGGGGTGGGGTGCAGGGTCGGGATAGGAACCTGAGACGCTAGTTTGTCCCTGGATGGCGGAATGGATATCCTGTCCATGCTATGATGGGAAGCAGAGTGAGGTGTGATTGTGCAAAATTCTTTTTCCCAAAATGCTCAGGAGACATGGCTCCTTTGAATATGGCAAATGCATTTAACTTTTATAAACAGACTGGTGAGGAGGGGGTAGGGCACGGTAATTTAAAGGCAGTAGGCAAGCCCTGCTTTGATGAGTGGGTGTATAAGTGGCTCTATACAAAACCCCCTACATCAGTACTAAAAGCCCAGCGGCTCTGCTGGTAGTGGTGGAAGTCCATCTGCTCTGGAGGGCTGTTTGGATAGCTGTTTGCCGGCTCTTAAATGACTACACAGCACATGGGGCTTAAGGAGCTCTTGCTGAGCTGGAGTGTGTGGTTGAGATGCTGAGAGTGATTACAATGGATGAGTGCCATCTTTACACTCTCACTTTCATGTCCTAGAGAGAGAGAGAGAGAGAGAGAGAGAGAGAGAGAGAGAGAGAGAGAGAGAGAGAGAGAGAGAGAGAGAGAGAGAGAGAGAGAGAGAGAGAGAGAGAGAGAGAGGGGCTGAGAATGAAGCGGACAGACTCTCTGGCTGGGACGTCGGAACAGTGGAGGTCCTGGAGGCTATAGTAGCTGAACCAGGTGGAAACACCTGACAATATTATAACTGGATAAACCCAGAACCTAAAGAAGCTCAAGTTCTTGCAGCCAATGACTTTTCTGTGCCTTGTGCACTACATTTCACAAGTTAGGAAAATGAATATAAATGATGACAAATATTATCATTTCATTATTTGCAATAACTGCTGATGGATAACAGTTATGGATAAAAATAGCAGAGGATGCAGCCAGACACTGTGGCCTTCAAAGACCTTCACTGAATATTAATGACATAAATCTGTACAACAGACCTAACATATACCCTGCCAGAAAATAATCTCCACCAATCACCCACCAATTAGAGTATCTATTCATACAAACACAGCTGAAGCAATTAAGATTAAATTAGATTAAATATCTAGCACAAAAAATACCTTACATTGTGCATCAATGCTTTCCAAAAGAATGAATGTATAGCATAGTGTTAAGGGACCTCTTTGATAGAGTTCAGATGACCTCCAGCATCGAGAAGTTGGTGAAGTGCAGATGAGGTGGAAGCAGTAAATTAGCAAGCTCTTGAGGGCTAAGGAGACGTAGATACTGAGGTCAGTGGGTTTGTGTGATTGATGGCCTAAAACACATTGTCCTTGTCAGACTGTGGTTTGAAATGTAGGGGAGAGAGGAAGAGAGGACGAGGAAGGGAGAAAAGAGGGACCTTGCAAGCTTAATTAACTCCTTTTATTCACAGAGCATGCTTGAGTGGACACTGCAACATCAAGGAAGTCACCCGCTCACACCAAAACTAAACAAAAACCTTGTAGCCGACTTCCTTCTCTTGACCACATGTATTCGCATCCACACACACATAGTATATACAAACATATTCCATTTCTCCATGACGTGATGGCCGGAAACAGTGAAGTACCAAATCATGTTAATGAATGGAGGTGGGGACGGGGATTTGCCTGCTTTCTGAAAGTCTTCACAATCTACTGAGCCCCCATATATAGGTATTCTCCAGCACCTGATGCAAGTGAGGACACCAGCTGACGGTGTGATAAAGGTGTGGCCTTCTGGGGATGTGAGGGCTGTGGTGGGGTGAAGTGGAGTCAGGAGTGAGGGATAACACAGCATTAGTGAGGGGATTTGTCAACTGCAATAGAGCAGCACATTTCTCAGGGCTCTTGCTCCTCCATTACATCAGTGAGGAGGACAAGAGTAAGAGTAGGAGGAGGAGGGAGGGGGGGGTCGTAAAATACAGCAAACATGCGGTATACATGTCTGCCCCTGCTCATCACAATCCCCCTGCAGAGAGCAGCGCCAGACGCTGAGCAGACGCCATGGAGATGCCTGGCCTCCGCCACTCTACGCCCGCTCCCACAGGCAGGCGGGGCACACTCACTTTACAGGCCTCAGAGGAGAACAGCACGGGCCTCCGCAAGCGCACATCCTGGGAAGAAGGGCTGATAGCAGGCCTAACTGACAAGCATCACTCGTTATAGGGAACAGAGAGGAACACTATGGAAAAACATGAAAAAACATTTTCAATAAACTCATGAAGACCCAGCTCTTTAGAGAACATCTCCTCTCATAGCACCACTTACAACAAGTCTTGCTGATCCTAGCACTCACCAGCCGTCTTGAACTGACACTCAACTGTTTAAAAACAGCACTTACTGATGCACTTATTCTTACTGTACTCTACCGTTTTTAAATTGTCCTAAAATTGTAGAGAGAATTGCTTTAAAACTTAACTGTTACCATGTTGTTAGTCGCTTTGGTTAAAAATGCGTCAGCCAAATGTAATGTAATGTAATGTAATGAAACAGCAGGGGATTCCTCCCCTGCTGGGAGCTACAGAGCCTAGAGAGGTGAAACACTGAATGGGGAAAGTAACGTTAGCTTGCCCACAAACTTCTTCTGATACTGTGAAGGAGAAGAGCGGTGGGGGGTTGAGCAGAGCGGAGAGAGGAGATGATGGTTGAATGTAAATACTGGCAACCTTTGACTCTGCTCTAGCTGGTGGTCCCTCACGAGAGTCCAGAGGGCTGGCGTTTGGGTGTGGGAAAGCCCAGGCTCTCCCAGTAACACATGGCTCCTGACACCTGCAGTAAATCTCTCCCATCTGCCCTGTCAAAACTTTTCAGATGACCGAAAAACACAAACGCTACTTTGATTCACGGATGATAACAAAAACAAACATGGCATAGTTGTTCTGTCTTCTCTGGACTTCATAGACACAGTCTGTGTTAGATAATTGTCTCCATGGTCCAGTATCCCAGAGCTGGAGGACTAAGTGTGAGGAAGCTGTCAGCATATTAAGCTGATAAACTTCAGCAATGGCAGTTGGGTTCTAAGCAGAGGCTCTGGGCCTGGCTGAGGAACAGACCGAAGTGCGTCATAAAGTGGTATGTATCTGTCAGCGGGACTGTCCCATGTTTACACCCTCTGGCTGTTAGATGTCAGCTGGATGGCCAACCAGCTGCTCCATTAGACCTACAGTACAGAAGTGAGGCGTCAGGACATCCGTTTGTGGAGGACAAAGAAAACCTCATGTGTGAAAAACAAACTAGTGGGCCTACAGAGTCCAGGCTTTGTACCATGGATGAATGTTTCTCCACAAAAGCTGATAACTACCTGTTCCTGTTATGGTGTCCCTTATAGCTATGCCAATCTGCTTCCTTTATAGTTATGACATTCTTGCACCACTTTCCATATGGGCATTATTATAATGCATCTATTATTTGTAATAAGTAAACACTATGGCAGCAGAGATGTTGGAAATAATGATGGGAAAGGCCTATGACTTCATGACTAAACATTGTATGTGGTTGCTAAATCATGTCTGCTCTTTAGTTATCAATATTATTATCAATATCAATAGTTATCAATATAGTTATAAATATTCTTGTTTTATCAATTTTGATGTCCCACCCAATCAACAATCCATTTTAATTGACCAGAATCATTATTAGGTCACACAAAGCTGAAATTGACATTTCATTCTGCCAGAAGAACCAAGATCAACTCAAATCAATGTTTCGTTCCCTCATCCCTGGGGTAATGCATCCAACATATGTCACAGAGGGTGACAGATATGTGCTTTTGCAGAAGTGATGACCTGAGGGAATTTTGCTGCATCAAAGATCTGTCATGGCAGCTAGTTTGGTGCTTTGGCCATGAGAGGTTGGTGCAATGGCAACTTGTGCTGGTCTTGCTGTCTGTCAGGTCTTGTTTTGTCACTCAAGCAGCCCTCTGTCCAACTACCAACAATCCCACATCATGTCTCCGTGGTGCACTCTCACACCGTGTGTTTGGGTTGCTTCTCTTGTCTATCCGCAACGCTTCTGCATTAACTCCACTAAAATACCACGTAGGATACATTTATAAGGACACAATGTGAAAAAAATGGACAGAACTGTCAAAATATCAAACGTTTTTTTTTGGACTGCAGACACAAGACACAATATTGTGGTTTGTCTGATCACTTGCTGTCAGTAGCCGGCGAGCTGTGTGTCTATTCAAGGCCTTAAGTCACCTGCTGTTCCTATAATCATATCCAGAACTCGAGCTCCGCTGAGCAAGAGAATTAGTCATATATTCTGGAATGTTACTCAGAAATGACAGTGGCCAGAGCCGGCTTGTTATCTGGTGAGGGGGGATCATGTTCTTAACCTTCCCCTCGACCTCACGCTAAAAACAACAATCAGCCGTGATCTCAGAGTGGCGTGACATGGACAGGCAGGAAGAGAGGGGGGCTGTTAGGACTGAGGAGAGGAGGTGCTTTTTTCAGCAGGAGTCTGCTTAAAATCCTCTCCTAATCTCACGCATATCCCAAACCAATGGATTTACAAGTACAGTAATGACAGTTTACACTATATAAGCCAGGCTCAATGAAGGGACTGAGTTTAGGAGACTAAATGGCAATCAAGAGGCAAAGTCAAGTACGGCCATACTTACTATGTACGGCAAAGCCACATAATAGCATGCTAAAAAGTTGAGAAGATATATTAATACAGCAAGGCGACGCAGCCTCTCGTGTACGTGAAAATGTATTTGTGCAGCATATTTGATATATTACATCAAATAGATGACAGTGGCTGGCCATCTTGTGCACACCGGCGCATGGCGCAAAACCTGTCACTTTTGGCTGGTGCCACCATTTTTACTGCTGGGATTTTAATGTCTGTCACAGATTGGGGTTTAATTAGCTGTTAATCATCTGTAGGACATAAAGGCTGGGACAGACTTGGCACAGTCTCCCTCTCTCTTCCTTTTTTCTGCCTGTGCCCATTAGCGACAGATGAGCTAAAGGCCTGAGCAGGTCATTAACCACTCACAGTGCTATCAGTGGGCTTCTGTGGGCCAGAGCTCTCATTACAAATTTACCCCATTGTGCTGGGGGGTGCCCAGCTGACACCTCCTAATGCCAGTCATCTGTCACAGCGGAGTGCCGACACGCCCCACACTCCAGAGACACAGGACTGGACTAATGAGGAGCTCCCTGCCCCCAGCACAGGGGGACGGCCCGGGTGCCTCCAGAGTGGTGGAATCCACCCTCCACACACACACACACACACACACATGCACACACACACACACACACACACGCACGCACGCACACACACACATGCACACCAAACGCAAGCACACACGCAAGCACACACGCAAGCACACACGCACGCGCACAAACACACGCGCACACACACACACACACACACACCACCTTGGACAGTAGTTCAGTAATTACTACATTTCATTACTGCGTCAACCTATGAGAATGAGAAATGTCAGAGGAATGTTTCCTAACTTGGGTAAAGAGATTGCCCAACCCAAGGCAAAAAACTGAAGCTATACCTGTTAGAAAAGGAACTGGACTGCAAAAAACTCCCCATAACTCCTTTACATTTCTGTTTTTTTTTGGTCTCAGTGTTTCCAGCGTCCAGCGACTCACATTCTGTGCTGCGCCAGGAGAAAGATATCTACTCTCCGACCATTTCCTGTCTGCCCATGTTAATTCATGCATTTTAGATGTCACTCCAATGAGCCAGCATAAGCTGGAAAGAGAAATGCACGCTCCCTCCAAGGCTGTGCATCAAAACACAGATGCCTTCCTCCTTTGATGTCTCTCTGCTCATTTGCTGCACTGTTCGAGGTGCAGATTTATAGTCCTCAGACACTGCACAGCCCCTTCATCTGTCTAAGTATAAGTATAAGTATAAGTATATATACTCTTTTGATCCCGTGAGGGAAATTTGGTCTCTGCATTTATCCCAATCCGTGAAATAGTGAAACACACTGCACACAGTGAACACACAGTGAGGTGAAGCACACACTAATCCCGGCGCAGTGAGCTGCCTGCAACAACAGCGGCGCTCAGGGAGCAGTGAGGGGTTGGGTGCCTTGCTCAAGGGCACTTCAGCCGTGCCTACTGGTCGGGGTTCGAACCGGCAATCCTCCGGTTACAAGACCGAAGCGCTAACCAGTAGGCCATGGCTGCCCCCTGTCTGTTCACACCGGAGAAGTGGCCAGTCGAAAATGTCCTGAATCTGGATAATGCATTTGAATTTCATCAGTGGTATTGTGTATAATGTCCAATATTACACCACCAGCAAGCACATATTTCCTCTGTGCTGTGCAGTGCTCACGTGCAGAAACAAACAATTACAACATTTAGTCCATAATTCATGCAGGTTTTTCTCTAGACCATTACATTACATTACATTACATTACATTTGGCTGACACTTTTTAACCAAAGCGACTAACAACATGGTAAACAGTAAGTTTTAGAACAATTCTCACAATTTTAGGACAGTTTAAAAAAACACATTAGAGTACAGTAAGAATAAGTGCGTCGGTGAGTGCTGTATTTTAACAGTTACTTGTTAGTTTAAAACGGCTGGTGAGTGCTAGGATCAGTAAGACTTGTTGTAAGTGTTGAATGAATGAATAACAACATACTCCTCTTAAGGTGAGACTAATATTACACCAACTACACAGAAACGGCCCAACTCAGAGCCTGCACTGCTGCCATACAGCTGAGCCAAACTGGCCATTGAGGCCCACTGTCTGGGGTTACAGACATATGCCCTCACCTGCGCTTCTTGGCTGCTATAAGTACTGTAGTGAAAGTCACAATTGATCTATGCTGTAATGCGCCTGCATGTGTGTCAGAGGCAGCTCGTCCTTTTAAGCAGATGAAGCAATACTAAATCTTTTGGACGCGCTGACTTTTGCCTGTGTTTCTGCATATTTAATGAACAAACTTAAAAAGTAAGTTGTACAAACAGTGGCCCCGCCTGGCCAAATTTTGAAGTGGTTTTTGTTTTGAATCAACAGACTTTGAATTTGACATTTTGCATCATCTCATTACACATACATGTAAAGGTGATCGACAGCAGGTCTGACAAGTGTTTGAGTATAGTACAAAGTTGGATCACTGTCCCAACATTCTGTGGGCCCCTGTAAGCACTTCAGTTATGCCATGCTATTCCTAGCATCTAAACAATGAGAGATTACAACACCAGATTTCAACAACATGTCAATGTGGTCAACAGACCCTTGCATCCACACATTCTCTGAGCTATTCGGAAGAAGTGCTATTTAAGCATGAAGGTAGACTGACATCTAACTACATCTGGCTAATTGACTGCACTGCTGGCTGTATCTCATCTTTGGAGGTGGCAAGTTGATAAGACCAGATTTTGATGATTTAATGGCCAAATGCATAAATAGTCCTTAAACAACATCAGGGCTGCAGTTCATTTGAACATGCATCCCTTGAGTTCCTAGAGACAGTGGAAAAGACAGTTGTGTTTTTCTTGTGTATGTTTCAAGTATTTGTTTCATGTCTTAGTTGGTGACTAGTGACATTCTAGCAAACAAACATCACTTGTCAGCACTAACTGTGGTTGTGGCTGTGAAATTGCGTAATCGCAGCAAAGAACATTTTCCTATGGTAGATGTCAGTAACTTGCGTGTATTATTCTGTGTAAATTATTGTGTATTTGAGTCCGTTTCCATGCTTGAAACATTTCTCTGTGTGTGAGAAAAAATGTGGTGGTGGTAAGAGTTCTTCATCAGCAGTTTATGAAAGTATTGTAATTCTTGTTGTATTTTTGTAAATTTGTGTCCTGAGGAGATGCCAAATTAATCTTTTAATCTAAAAAGTAAGGATCCCTAGGTCTAATTCAATTTCCCTAATTTTAAGGTATGTTGATGTATATTGAGACATAATAAACGTGCTTATACAACCAAAACACACATGCACATATACACAAAGACATACACAACCTCTTGATACAGAGGACACTGGACCATATGGAGATGAAAGTTTGGAAGTAGACCCTTAGGCGGGGATCACACTGACCAGCGGCAAGCGGCAGGTTTCCTATTGTTCTTTGTGGTTCGGCAGCGAACAGCGGCAGCACTAGCATTGAACAAGCTGAGCGTTGAACTCGGTTCAACTTTCAAAGCAAAACACGACCGTATTCAATTGTCAGTTTAGGAAAACCGTTTGTGTTACTTAGAAACGAGATAGAACTTATGGTCTGAACGCTGCGTTGCGCTTGCCGCTGCCACTGGCCAATGTGATCCCCGCCTTACTCTATTTCATCAGACATTTTGTTTGGGGTTTGAAATTGGGAGCCAACCAATGGCTGCTGGACTAAAAGCCCCAGTGGAGGCCATTAAGGACAGGAGAAATGGGCAGCTCAAACAGAGCTGTTATGGGCGTAGAGCTCGCATCCGCAGGCTGGGGCCACTGCAGCTCAGCTGGCCTTTAAGCTGCGCTGCTTATACGTCAGTGCACTGAGACATGGGGTGACTCCCGCCACTGTTCCACCCAAGGCACTGTCATACCCTTCAGCTGGGCTAGTGGCGCAGCAGTCAAAGTGTCAGATAGATGCAGCACCGACTGCTAATTAACGCTAGGCTCCAGTGGGCCGACACGCTACTGTAGAGTCTGCAATTACAGCGTGGCCTATACATCACCCAGTCAGCACTGAGAGAGAGGGAGAGGAAGGGAGGGGAGGAGGAAGGGAAAACGCTGAGGGGAGGGAGAGACTGTAAACAAAATCGGGTAGAAAAGAGATTCATACAACATCTATGCTCTTATGAGGGAAAGTATGATGGATAATGAATGTGTGATGCAATCACTTCTGGCTTTGTCTTTTGTGTTGACAGACGTTATGGCATCCATAATCTGGTATATCAGATAGTCCACCTCAAATATCTCTGTGGGCTTTACCTGATTATAACAAATTACTGACAGATTTGACTGATTCCTTATCAACAGCACGATCATGGTGTTGGGCTTCCTGGTTTTAATTTAAAAAGTAGCAAAAAAAGTAACAGTACAGCTTACACCGGCTAGACACACTAGCCACAATCTGATTTCCATGAGCACGTGATTCTAAAGACACAGAAAGTGAAGATGATAGAATACTGTGTGTATGTGTGTGTTTGTGTGTGTGTCTGAGAGAGAGAGTGTGTGTGTGTGTGTATGTGTGTGTCTGAGAGAGAGAGAGAGAGAGAGAGAGAGAGAGAGAGAGAGAGAGAGAGTTCTATTATTTTTATTATTCTCCATAGTCCATGTCGATTGTTATTATTATTATTACTATTAATTGCTAATTATTTTGATGTAACTACTGCTTTGGCAACATTGTAACACTTACAGTCATGCAAATAAAGCTCATTGAATTGAATTGAAATTGAATTGAGAGAGGGAGAGAGAGGGAGAGAGAGAGAGAGAGAGAGTGTGTGTGTGTTTGTGTGTGTATGTGTGTAAGGGGTTGGAGGGAGAGGACATACCAGGCGGTTGATGCGCACAAACTCCTCTGGGTCCTTGGCCCACGCTGGCAGCTCCACATCTGACACCACAGAGCCATCATCCATCACACCCAGGTTGTAATTATTGGAGTTGACAAACATCTCAGGCAGATAATAAAATTCTGGGATCAACTCCTGAGAAAGTAAG
Source organism: Alosa sapidissima (assembly GCF_018492685.1). Taxonomy (NCBI): domain Eukaryota; kingdom Metazoa; phylum Chordata; class Actinopteri; order Clupeiformes; family Clupeidae; genus Alosa; species Alosa sapidissima. Next base: position 30,956,203 of record NC_055957.1, on the reverse strand, counting down.
AGACAGGAAGGGAGAGGGGGAGCAAATGAGAGATAAATTTAGAGGGATTACTTACTGCTATCATTTCATCATCAGTATTATTATTCATTTTCCATTATATTCAAGAACATTCATTAGAATTGCAAAGAATATTTAACCAACACTTATTTTATTTTATATGAATAATATGCAATTTCATTTAACAACTGAAACTGCTTTGAAATACCTGTGAATCTTGATAATCCACAACAACCCACTTAGATAACGCTTGAGTTTAAAATCCTCCAGATAAATATCCTCTTGACACGACTCTAGTTCAGGCATAGTAAGCACTTCTCTAAATGACAGATAAGCTTCCTGAGAGATGCGAAGCAGTGCAGTGCATAGGGAGGAATTTTCAAAGAGGCCATTTTTTGATAATGTGTGAGCAGTGCGAAATAAAAGCCTTCTCCCTTCAGATAAGACTCAGAGCAGGACACAGGCCTGTGGAATTTGAATGCAGGACTGCCATCGACCTGCTGCTTAATTATGGTGACTGCAAGCAATGACTTTGGCCAAGAGCAAGCGCAGCAGAAGGAAAAAGAAAATAACAAATAATTAAATAAGAGCGAAACTGCTATATCTCGTGTGTGTGTGTGTTGTTCTCTATAACGATGCCATTACTCACTGGAATTACACTTCAGACACCTAATTTGCTCTATGCCACAAAATGTCTGTCTGATAAAAACCAAGTCACACACACATAATGAAAAGAACGAAGGTACTCCAACAGGTTTAATCATAAAAGGGCATCCGAGGAGCTGCCAGCCAGGGAAGTAGACCCAAAATACAGAGACAAAGTTCAGAACATGCAGAGACAAATGGGGTGGCACTTCTCCCATGAGTATGTTGAAGAGTGTTTAAGTCAAATCTTAGTGTTACATTCCAAAGCATTTTAGCTCTTCCCATTATGAAATGATGCACCTCTATAATCAAGTGTGGTGTGGCACAGCAAGGTTAACTTTGAAGTGCATAAACATAGGTAAGAAAGTAATAATTAACCCTTAGAACCCTAAGCTGTTTTTAGGGCATTTTCACTACCTTTATTTATAAGGATTTATTCTGGTCATTGTAAGTGCCATACATACATGCTATATTTTTTTTTTTCAGCAGAGTCTAGGCTATCTAGATCTGCCATCATTTCATGTATTAGTACTAGCATTGATTTTATTTTGATTTTTAAATAATAAAAATACAAAAAGCGTATTAAAAATATCTTATATTTGAACATGTATCTCACCACTGCAAGCTGGCAGCTCGACTTGCCTTACATGTGTGTGTTGAGTAGACTGTCCTGAATCTGGCAATATCATTGCCATGGTGAGGGGATTCTCTGGGGCTGAGCAATTTACAGACATATGTGGTGTGGCCTTACAGAAATAAATGGAATTTATTTATTTAGTGATGAAAAATTACCTTTCTGCGCTCCATATCTGTGACACGAACTGATCTGACCTGACTTGACCAGAGTTTGTGTGTTAGCCTGTGTGTGCCTATGGTGTATGCACTCATAATGATTCTCTACAACAACTTTTACTGCATTGCCATGAACAAAGTAAAGGCAAAAAAGGTGTTTCTTTGTTGATCAAATTGGGATGCAATGTGAGCCTTAAATTGGATGCCATGCAGAAATTTGCTAGGATCTCAAAACCGGATTATGAACATGCTTTGCCATAGAGAAACACCCGATAGCATTGGATTATAAACATGCTTTACCACAAAAACAGACAAAAACGTGGGGTAAGTCCAGCTATATGGAGTTATTATTTTGCGGTCACTTTGTCTGTTTTATAACCCAGAAGGATGTACTTGGTATCAAAAGATAGCTCTGTGTCTCCTCTTTCATCTGACATGTGTGACATATCTATCCGATCACGGGTCCGCGAATAATTCAAACGAGAGTAATGGGTGAGAGTAATTTTACTCTACTACAAGAGACTGGCAGGTTTCACTAGGAGCCATACTCAAGCTCCTAACCCATAAGGGCATGTTTAACATACACATTCAATATACACACTGAGGTGGAAACGATCAACATCAATTCCAAATAACATTAACTGGGAGCTTACTACAATACCCAATACATAAGTTCAAATGTAAATGAAAACAAAACATAAAATTAATAGAATCTAGAGTCAACAAAACATCACAAAAATGTGACAAGAAGCCTAAACTCCTTTAAAAAGTTCTTTGGAAAAACAAAACCATATAAACTGTACATCTGTAAAGCAATGGCTTTGCAGACTGAAAGAGAGCATGCTTGTAAGGGTTTTTTGTTTTCTTTAAATGACAAAGTATTTGTGCAGCTCTTTCCAGTATGTATATAGTGGACACATGTAATGGTTCAGCAGACACACACACGGGCGCACGCACATTGTGTCAGCTCAAATGAAAACACGTCTAAATCTGTGGCATGTGAAAGTAGAACGAAGCTGTGTGCAGTCTGTCAGATGCCAGGTGAACCAGAGCAGACATGGCAGTGTATATAACTGCTCTCACACAAACAGTAAAAACACATTAAACAGTTAACTACGACACATCCAGACAGTACACCCTGGATATATGACAGCAACACTCATAGAAACACTAGCGTAAATTGCAGTCTTAATCACAAACACAGGAGATTTACTGTCTGTATACATCCGCAAAACCCAGAACCAGACCATGTAAACATACATTCCTGATGATGCCGCAGGTAAAGAATGCAAGATACTTTGATAAGTGAATACAGACAGAAAGGACAAACAGAAGATCTACATCTCCCCAAATCACTATTTCATTTTTCTGACCCAGTGCAATCCGTCTTCTGTGAGAAGTGAATGGATGATGTGTGCCTGTAAGGCTGTGTGCTGACTGGCACTCTAGTGGCAGCTATGAGACTAAGTCTGACAGACAAGCAGGCTGACATCAGCAGCTGGCTCTACACATGCACTACAACACATCATCAACATAGAAAAAAAATCCCTTTTTCCCCTGTTAATTGTAGCCTATTTGTTTTAAGTGTAATGATATTTAAAGAAACATGATTTTGGGCCAACAACAACATTAGAAATCAACAGGAACCATGAGAAAAGTGGACGTTAACATTTATGTCTAATTTTGTGTTATAAATGTTTGTTGTTAGTGATAATAGCAGTACTTTTTGCTAGGATTCAGATGCCTTTTCTCCCCATACTTCCCACAGTAGTATTAGGTCTATTAATATGGCAATCCTTAAACTCCAGACTGGAGTAGAGGCATGGAGGCCAAATCTTCTTTTTCCATCCTCTACTCTTACAGCCTGTTCCCACAGCTGTAGGCAGGGGGGACCAATGGTCTGGTTACACTTATACACACTATATTAGTAGTTTCTTCAGGCTCATTTAAGCATCTGTCAAACTGGAGCACTTCTACAGCTAACCTTCCATTACTAACTTTTGAGATAAATCTATTCACTGATGTTCCAGCTGATATCAGTGGGGGAGTTGTTATTGTTGCATTTGTAGGGACAGTGTCATCTACTAGGGTGGATTTCTATTGGAGAAAGTGGAACAAAAACTACTGTTGTATGGCAGCCACCTACTGATACAATCATATGCAAATTGTAGTTCAATCACATTAAAATTGACAACGAAAGCCAACTGTTGCCTGTGTTGGGGCTAAAAAGTTGAGTTTGAGTACCCTACAAAGACTACAGCCAATGGCCAACAAACATGTACATTCTGTGCCTCTGTGATGAACGCATATACAAATGAGTGGATATACAAACCATAAACCAGTGGTTCTCAAACTTTTCACGAGTACCACCTCCTAAACAAATGGCTCTCCAAGTACCACCATTATGACCGGCATCAAAATACAATAGTGTAGGCCAATTTAACTACATATTTTACATTGTAAATACTGTTTTGCGACAGTACCAGAGAGAGAGTCCACGTACCACCAGTGGTACCCGTACCACAGTTTGAGAACCACTGCCATAAACAAAGCAGCATTTGCTTATTGTTTTCACGCTAGGTTAGCCACAATCAGCATATACTGTACAGTTTCTTAATATAGGTAATTAATATAGAGAATGTGTCAGAAAAGAAGTTGCAAATGACTCTGTCGTCAACTCTGTCTTTTGGTTGTGGAAGAATAAAGGTAGAAGCAGAGGCAAAAAAAATAAGGTCGAAATAAGGAGAAACCACATCATCAGTCCAATCACCCAGATGCAATAAACTAACAGGACTGCATCTCTGTAGGGGATGACTACTGCACGTCTTGGCAAGAGGAAGACAATCTGAACAGCCAGCTAGTATAGTAATCTTTCTCACTGACGGGCTCCCATGCAACAAGTTGAATCAGCCAAAAAGTGGCCAACAAGGCTGGACTCGTGCCTACTGTGCAGGGGCCACTGAGAAAACACTCATCCACGGGCTGACACTGGAGTGTCACAATCGCCAAAGACACAACTTTCCATAGGCTCTCACCCTCTCCCATAGAAATCTGTAACTATTTTCCTGTTTTCAAAGGATGGCCGACCTCTACAGACATGATAGACATTTCTCTTCATCACTTGGCAATATAACAAGAGTTAATCAAAAAGTGAACTCATGCTTGCCAATCATGCTTGCCAAATCGTGCTGCACTGGATTTGAGATAGTTTCTCATTTGGGAGGGAATGCCGGGGCTTGACGGCTGTGCTGCTGGTGGGAGTGTTGAGGTGAGAGCAGGCAGCTGAGTGCCCAGCTCCTCAGCCCTGGGGCGGCGGCCATGTTCCACTGGCCTGCTGCACCGCAGTGAGAGTTGCTAATTAACAGAGCAAACAAACAGTACAAGTTTTCAACAAGCCCTCCACCTCCTCCTCCTCCTCCTCCTCCTCACCCACCCCTCTCCCTCTCTCATTCAAACAGAGAGGTCAGGATTTTACGATGGCACATGGTGCCCCGGGTTCAGACGGCCAGTCTGGCGTAAATTTGGCGGCCCTGATTCAGAGGTTGAGGACCCCGGGGCCACTTAAAAGGCAGGGGGGAAATAACAGGGGACTGGAGGGGGAGAGGGGGAGACATGGGGGTGCTGTTAGAGGCAGTGGCCCCTGAGTGGCTGGTCAGAGGGCAGAACCTGTGATCCACAATCCTGTTCTGCTATGGGTCACTGATCTTATGGCCCCCCCTGCCCTTCACCAAGTCCCAACATACTTAAATACACACACACACACACACACACACACACACACACACACACATATCCTTAAAGCACCATACCATCTCTATTCTCTATCTCACACCATAGTAATGTGTGGATACACTTACAAAGGTCCTAAACTCCATGATTTAATGAAACCCAACAGCAACTCACACTGCTGACATTAAACAAGGTGATGATGCAGTAGTAGGTTATAGGAGAGGCCGGAGGTGGAAATGGGCTGGCGGTGGACAGAATGGAGATTTTGTCTAATAGTTCTCTCACCCAAAAGAGAAAACAGCCATAGTGCACAAGCCTTCTATATTCCTACTATCTGTACCTTCTATAGACCTACTATCTGTACCTTCTGTATACTGATTTCATAACCCAACAGACTATTTGGGGTTACAAAATCTAAACAAAGGACCCAACTGAAAAGTTGAAATAGCTGCACAACTACTGATGTGTGTGCAACAAGAGTCTGGATTTCTCCTCTTTTTTTGAGCTGCAGGCAGTTCAGTGCACAGCTCTCAGGAAAGGTCACTGCAACACTGGAGCATTTTCAGCTTACGGAAGGGTAATGGATACATGTCAAACTAGATACTGGAGAGAAGCATGAATGTATGAGGTCCCCCTGTGCTCTGCTCCGCTCTGCTGCAATCAGAGAGTTGAGAGGCGGGTGGAGGTAGGGTGGGGGTCAGCACCAGGAAGTGGGTTAGGGTGAGCTGCTGGTGTCTTGAGTGGAGTGGTGGCAGTCCTGCTGATCCACCATGACAGGCTCAGATTGGGACTGGGCCCAAACTCTCGGAGGGTTCTTTGCAATCAACTGCTGGCTGTAATTCGAGCCACATGTTACACAGCATCGGCCCGATGCAATCAAGCACCCAGGGAAGCCCCCACACAAGAACTCTTTCTCTCTTTCTTTCTATCCTTCTCTCTCCCTCTCTCTCTCTCTCGCTCCCTCTCCCTCTATCCCCCTCTCTCCCTCTCTATCCCCCCCCCCCCCCTCTCTATCCTGCAGCAGGGGCCACAGTGGGGCTGGGCCGTGCTAATGAATATTTTAAGAGGGCTGGACACTTGTTAAAGAGGAAAGGGTGAATGCTTTGCAGGGCCCATGGGAGCCACAAGTGGAAAGAGGAGGTATGGAGCGAATGAGCGAGCAAAGGAGAAAGGGTTCAAGGCGAGGTGACTGTCCAGGGCAGGAGGGAGCAGCGCTCACATGAGCACCGGTGGAGAGGAGCCCGGTGTTCATTAGGGGGGCTTGTGTTCTGATGTGCACGACAAGCCAGAGGAGAGCAGAGTACCATGGGCCCCAGTACTCAGGAGGAAGTCAGGAACGTAATACGTAACCACCATGAGTCTCTTTTTGTTGTGTGTGTGTGTGAGTGAGAGATTGCTTATCATATATTTGACTTCATGCTGCCAAGTATGGCTGGTAAGCCTGACTGACAGCACATAAATTACTGTCAGAATGAGACTCAAGTAAATGGAGGGCTATGTGCTGGAGATCTGAACAGAGAGATTATTTGATCTGTGAGAGGAAGATGGGTATGAGCACACTGAGGGCTAAACTACCCACCTTGACATCAGAGGTGTCTCTCTGGCAGTTCCTCCAGGCCCTGGACACTGAGGAGAACGTTCGGTCTGCATGGTCAAACTTCCCTCCTTGGAAGTTGAGGAAGAAAGTTGTGAATGGCTCCTGGAACGAAAAGAGGAAGAGAGAAACCCAAATTAAGAGAGAGAGAGAGAGAAAGAGCGAAAGTCAAAAGCCACTTCAATGTGTCCTCTTTTCTTGTTTCCATTACTTGGCCAAATTGGCCATTTATCAATCTTGCAGAAAAGACCTGCTATGAAAAATGGTGATTGAATCTGCTTCTCCTTGTCTGTCCAATAATGCTAAACCTCATGTTTCAAATGGTCTTAATTGTCTAAGTCATGATGTTGATAAAAACACTTGGGTATATCAAATGGGGTACAAATGGACTGCTTTCATGTGGAACAACACAGACAGATTTCCTCTGTCTGAAAAATAAAAGACTAAAAATAACTTTGAGTAGTAACAATAACTAACCAAAGTGGTCATTAACCCAGCAATGTGCCCATACAACAGTGTTATTAGTCCCTTTCTAATTGACTCTAATCTTGTTTGTCGAGATCAATAGCTTTTGTTTTCAAAACAACAGCACCCCAGTGGGTACCACCATTAGTCTGAACGAAAAACAGCAGCTCTGTACCCCCAACCCTAACCCCCTCCACGATGGACTGGGCTAATTTGCCTTTAGTGGTTTGATAGTTAAAACTTCCTTCTTTGTGATAGATCCAGCCTGCTCTATACCTTGCCCCAGTTGACTGGCGCCCCTCTAACAACTGAATGACTGCTCATGTCAGACCTGAGCTCAAATAGGCCCCATAATGCTGCTGCTGGACCAATGCACTGCCCAGGAGGGAGCGGTTGGTCCGAGTGAAGCACTGACACAGTTCCAGCACAAAAGCATAGATGGCCTGGAGACCTAACGAATATTCATTGTATTCACAGTTGCAAGCCTGCACTTGAGTTACAAGCATTAAGTAGAACTGAGGTCTGTCACAATGAATTATACTAAACTCTAAACTAAAATGTATTAAAAGTTATTTTTTTATATGTATTTGTCATGTTTTGGTGTCACTGGTACGCTGGCGACTACGCCGCTCCGTCCGCTATTGTCTTTTGTTATGTGTCAATGACAATGTCTTATATGTGGAGTGCTTTGGGTTGCACTCTGTGCATGTTAAATGCGCTATACAAATAAAACTGACTTGACTTGACTAAAATGAAATCAAACATTACATTGTGTGGTATGCTAAAATGAATGATGGATGATACTATAAAATTCATGGCCAGTTTAAGATCAAAGTGAAGAGTGTTTGTGTTAAGCCGTTTAGCACAGGAGAGGATGAGGATGAGGAAGAGGCACGAGAGCAACATAAGGAGACGCTGCACCATGCATACGTTAGCGTGGTGCAGCGTCTCCTTATGTTGCTCTCGTGACACACCTGGCCTATATTTCAGCTCCACATAAATCAGCTTGCCTCACTGTGAACTCCGGTCCAACTATAAACAACAATTAGCTTCAATGTGTTGCACTACAAATCATGAATCACTTTCCATAAATATCCCAGCCTATTGTCCAAGCACCAGCAACTCAGACCTGATTATCAAGCATTTCAATACACAAAGGCATTATGGCTACAAATCCCATAGGTTTGCATTCTGATGGGGGGAAATATTAACTTTATGTAAAGGTTGTAGCACTACAAGAAAATATTTTTTCATATCAATGCTTCTAGTGTTACTGGTGTGTATGGCAGGCAGAACAGATTTCCTGTTCTGCTTGTTAGGTCTGTGGCTGTCATCAGTGTTGATCTCTGGTGTGTGTTTTTCTGAATGTGTAACATGCGTGAGGACTTACGATTCGCAGCAGCCACATCTGTGTGAAGCTGGAGGTGGAGTAATGGGTGCCATAGTGAAACTTTGGAACCTGATCGTCTTCCCATGATTCATAGCGGTCAGAGAAGAAGGCTGCTCTCTTCGGGTTTAGGGCTCCAATTGGCTGGAAAAGAAACACAAGATATCTGAATGAACAGGCTCTCTGTCCCCAGTCATGCTAACAGGCTCTCTGTCCCCAGTCATGCTACCAGACTAGCAGCAGCCCAACAGCCGAGCTAAGGCCTGTACAAACCCCGCTGACTGCTCCCTATGAATATTGGATGATGTTTTTTGAAGATCAATCCATTCAAACAGTCTGCATTTTACTGCTCTGAAAAGGAGCCCCCTGCAGCTAATCTGTTGGGGGAAAGAGGAATGGCTTGCCATGAAAGTAGCTGGGTGCATCAATAAGAGGCCAGGGCTTTTATGAATTTGTGAGTGTTACTCAAGAGCACTGCGCAGGAGTCAGGGAGAAATGGGCACGCTGCATTCATTCTCCATTGATCTCCTGGAAAACCGATACAGGCCATTATTTAAATACTCATTTATAGAGCTCAATTTTATCCAGTTCAATTTTTATTACCACACCAATGACTTCAAGCTACCCCTCCCCTCGTGCAAAAACACACACATACACAGACAGATCCCTCGAATGCCTAGAAATGTAATGAAACACACACACACACACACGCACCAGATCAATGGTAATGGGATGATGGGCTGTTTTAAAATGAGAGTAGGCAGGAGAGCAATCGATGGCTTGGCCCTCATATCATAGCTGTGGCATGAGAGGCTACATCCGAACTAACGCCCTAATATTGATCCTTAAAGCAGGTGCACAAGTGTGTGAGAGAGAGGGGGGGGCAGTTATAGCTTTTACACCCAGCGGGCAGCTGACAGTGACACACTACTGGCTTTCTCATGGCGACGGTACTAGGAACACACCTTGAATTATACATCATGCGATTAGACTGATTTATTGCCATAATAACACTGGCCTCATTAAAAAAAGAAAAGGGAGAGCTGAATAAAAAGCCCATATCCACGTGTGTGTGTGTGTGTGTGTGTGTGTGTGTGTGTGTGTGTTTACCACTGTAAATTACGGGAGAGGAGGACACACTAGTGAAGAGACGCTCACACAATGGCATGGTTTGACAATGCCGTACATCAGGGTTGTCCCTGGTAGGCTAGTGATGAAGCATGTGTGTGGGTGAACATGCCTCTGTCTGTGTGTGTGTGTGTGTGTGTGTGTGTGTGTGTGTGTGTGTGTGTGTGTGTGTGTGTAAGAGAGAGAGAGAGTGATGAAGCAGATGTAGCATATTGGCCTAATATGTTCTGGCAGCGTGCATGAATATTTCTTTGATGACAGGTGAAATAAATGAGCAGCCTCTGTGTTTATAATTACACCACAGACAAAAGGAAAGACAAAATGGCACACACACACACACACACACACACACACGCACTCACACACACACACACCCACCCACCCACACACACCCACACCCACACACACACACACACACACACATTCAGAGAGTGGTGGGAAAGCTGAAAGGTAGGTTGACTCACACACATACCCTCCAAAACACAAAACAATATCTACTTCAAAACACAGATAGTGTGCATCTGAGCAAACTAAATACATCATGGCTTCAGGTTGAGTTTGTCAGGTTTAAAAGCCCTCTAATTATATACAAATATATGATACAAGTCAATTATACAAGTCATGCATTCATGTTCATGGCATACACTTACCTCAGACAAAAATGGCTATCAATCCCACTGGACTTAATAGAAAAGTTTACATTAATCTTCTGCAAATACAATGGAATGGTGTGGAGTACAAGAGAAGCACAGATAACATATGTACTTCATCTCCAAATCAATACTCCATTAGCTTTCTCCTTTACCACTGAAAGGTCCCATTGGTGCTCAATACAAGCCCATCATTTTGTGTATGACCCTCTAACAAACGGTGTCTGGCCATCATCTGCTGGATAATGCAAATGAGCAGTGTTAGATTCAATAAACACTACGTTTATATAACTTTAACCTTTTATTCCAGTTCAGTACAGAGCAACTCCGTAGCTACCATTTCACCTGCCACTGGTCCAACTAACTCATATCCCACACAACACCCAGCGCATCCGCTCCCCGGGTCAAAGGTCAAACATAAGGAGGGAAAATATAAGTTAACAATCTCCCTATCCTTTTTATGTGAAATAATAAAACAATGTAAAAGTAATACCTGTCAAGATTTCAAATAAACATACAAAGCCATCCAATGACTATAAAACAAAAAAAGACATCCTGATACATTCAGAGTAAGTTTGACAAAATATGAACATATTAACGCAAACAAAGTTTTCACCACAGATTCCACAGTCCTTCACTTAGAGCTTTCAAAAGCACCAGAGCCGATGCTCCCTTTTTGGTGAGACAGTCAGCGAGTTGGCCTTTTGTGTCAGACCAGAGCATCTCTTTGATTTTCTTGCTTTGTATAAGCTCCTTAATGCTGCTTATGTCCAACCTGAGTCTCTTCTCTGTGACCTGTTTAGTTGACTTAAGGGCATCGAACAGAGATCGATTGTCAGTCACACAGACCAGTGAAGGAGCATTCAGTTCAGCATTACCAGTGGTGAGCTCAGACATAAGAGTTGCAAGAAAAATAGCATTGTCTATACCATCTGACATAGCAAGTGTTTCTCCTGCAAGAGTGCTTCGTACAACACGTCTAATTCTCTTGGATTGCCAACAGAGAGGAGAAAACTTCCCTCTTTCTCCCATAAGAACTATCAATGTCCCCCCCTGTGTACCACCATCTGGAAGATTACCAAGAGAAGCATCACTGAAAACAACCAGGTTGAGAACATCATTGTCTCCTAAATGCTGAAACTTGAGGGTCACCCTTTCTGACTTCAGCTTACGGATGATTTTATTTACCTCATGCATAGACTGCACCGTAGCATTTTTGATATTAGATGCTAAACTACATGAGTCAAACATAACATCTGGTCTGGTCTGCTTGGCAACCCATAGGATCTGTCCTATTTTTGACCTAAGCTGCTCTTTCTCAGTGTCATTAAGGGGGGCATCCCTCAGTATAGCACGTGTTGGTTGCATGTGAAGAGGTTGTAAATTCTCAATGTAACTGTGCTGATGTACCTGAACTACACCATTAACAGTAGCAAAATCCATCCCTACATAGCAGAAATGCTCATGCTCCTCGCGCCCTACATGGAATGCAGACTTCAGTAGGGGAATCACATTTGTTGAAAAATCTTGCGAGCCTGCCCAAAGAAAATCATCTACATGGCATGCAAGTACTCCAGTAACCTTAAACTGCTTGTCTAACCAAAAAAAGACGGCTGGATCCACCTGCGACATTTTACCACCTGTGCCCAGCATGATTTCTTTGACTTTGTTATACCAGTATAGAGATGCATCAGCAAGACCATATACACATTTCTTTAGTTTCCATATTACATTTTCACTGCCTGCCTCAGGAGGGGGCCGGATATAAATATCCCTGGAGAGCTCCATGCCCTGCAAGAATGCAGATTTGATGTCCATAGAATGAACTTGCCACTGGTTTTGACAGATTACTGATAACAATAGCCTAAGAGATTCTGAGGCACAAGTTGGAGAATCTTTCTGTAACTCTTGCATATTAAGCTCTTCAAAACCCCTGGCTACTAGTCGTGCTTTAGGCACAATACCCTTGGGAGTTTCCTTGAGACTACAGACCCATCTGGTGGAGACACATTTTTGGCCTGCATTTTCAACCTCCTCAAACACATCATTATTGTGCCAATTCTTAATTTCTTCTTGTTTTGCTACATCAAATGAAATGTCTTTTGTTATGAGTACATCAACCTCCCTGTCTTCTGACTCAATGTTAAGACTATCAACATGTGACATATCAACTGACTCCTTTTGTCCCTCACAGCCATTAGGTTCAAGATGCTGTAGGTTATACCAGTTTTTGTTCTTTCCTGTGACTTTTCCTGCTCTGCCTAAAACTCTGGCTGTATGTTGAATGCCATCATCTCTACTCACAAATGTTACAGTCTGACCTGTTCTTAACTTTACACCTGCAAAAGGGGCAGGGTTACCACAGGCCCTGTGTTCTGTGTCAGTTTGTGTCACATTAGTTTGTGTCATGGGTGGGTGCAACACTTCTCCTGTATTCACATCCATGTCACTGATGTTCTCCTGTTCATCGTCAGTATCCTGATCACTATCTGAGCTGTCTACTGCAGTGTTTGTCATGCCTTCCTCACTTTCTGCTTTTCTGTTAGCATCATCTTGTGCAATCTGCTTGTCCTGCTCCTGTGTGTTCACCTTACAAAGCCTAGAGTGATGCACTCGAACAAGAATACCACCATGTCTTACAAATACAACAGCTCCATCCTGACCAATAACCACCCCTGGTCCCTTCCACTCAGTGCAGTCTGCTCGTTTGTAATATACTCTGTCCCCTGTCACATATTTGTCATCTGTAGGTCTAAGCTGCTTGCGAAGTGCCCTCCTAATTCTCTCTGAGCATTCGGCTTCAGTGAATGCTTTCCTGGAAGCATGCAAAGCTGATATGTGTTCTCCTACCCTAGCACTTACAGTGGTACCCTCTAAGGCAGGTAGCTTATCAACTAATACAGAGGGGAGGTTAGGATTCTGTCCAAATACTAGTTGATGTGGGCTATAACCATGAACACTAAGCATACTGTTCTTGGCCATAAGGGCCCAGTCAAGAGCTGTGTGCCAGTCACATCCATTTTCCCGTTTCACTTTTTGGATGATTTCGGTGAGTGTCTGATTGTGCCTCTCCAGAAGGCCGTTGCTCCAGGGACTGTATCCTGCTGTTGTTCTTGTCTCAATGTTGAAGTTTTCTGCCATGTCTCTGATTTCCTCATTATTGAATTCTCCACCGTTGTCACTGTATAGTCTCCGTGGGGGGCCATGTACACTTATCCATGTGTGAATGAAGGAGTTGACGATTTCACAGGATTTCTTTGTTTTCACAATGTTTCCAGCACTGAAACGCGTGAAATGGTCGATGATATGGAGGTACCATACGCCTGGTTCCAACTCATGCAGGTCCACTGCTACCGTTTCATTATACTCTGAGGCCAAGGGCAAACCTGCAGCAGGCTTTGGTTTTGTCTTGCTGTACCTCTTGCATATGTCACAGTCCTGTACTATTTGTTGCAAAATAGTAATACATTCTTTATCCTCATTTCCTGCACTACGAATGAGCCTTTGTAGACGATCTGCAGAAGCATGGCCAAACTGTTTGTGAAGCTTCAGGAGAACTTTGTGTTTCTCATCAGTGGACATGTTTTCTGTCACAGTAAGGACTTCATCTTCAATCTCACCTTTTTTAGGATATTTGTCTCTAATGTCTACACAGTAGTGGCCAGAGCTAGTGAATTCAAGAGGCACAGGTTGTCTGAACATCACAGCTCGGTCGTTTTCCATGTCCAAAATGGTTCCTGCTTTCTTCAAAGATGTTTTGCTCAGCAGCAGTGGGATATCAGCTTTGACCACTTCAGCTTCAACATGACATTTTGTCTGCCCTATTTTGGCAGGCAGTTTCACTTTTCTGGTGGAATATACTAAGTTTCCATCTCCGAATCGAAATGGCCTGCAACTGGGGATTTCAGTTTGCAGCATCTTGTTCACTTGGTCTGTGCTGAGGTCTTTCACATAGTTTTCCAGCCATTTCTCCCCACATACAGTACGAGTACAAGCAGTGTCAATAATAGCTGACCCCAGGGATTCAACCAAGAAGATTTCTGAGTCAGACATGGAGGCTTTTGTAAACAGTGTGATGTTACATTCCTCAACATTTTCTTCTTCAGTTAGCTTTACATGTTCACTCTTCTTATGAGGACAATCCTTAGCCCAATGAAACGTGCTCTGACAGATGGCGCATCTTGATCTCTTACCGAATTTATCCAGTGGATTGGTACCTGGTAAAGGCTGCCTCTGTTGTCCAGTCTGTAACGTGTACCGTTGTCCTCGTCCTTGCTTTCTTTGCTCTGTAAAGAACGCCACGTCCTGCTGGTTTACTTGTATTCCGTTTGACGTGCCTGGCGTTTTTCCTCCGAAAATCCTCTGAAGTGCTGACTTCATGTCGGCGAACTTTAAGTCCGTGCACGCTGTCAGTGCAAGTTGCCTGTTTTTCACATCCAGACAAGCCGTGTCCAAGAGCTTAAATGCTAACACAGCATCGGGTAACGTCATGTGGTACTTTTTCATCCGGTTATATCGTTGCTCAAAGTCAATTATATAGTCCGACATGGACAAAGAACTGTCTTTTGTAATGCTATCAAAATGGGAATACGCTTCATATGCGCGGTCTTTTTCCTCCTTTAGGAACACACTATCTAGTTTTGCTAACAACGTATTCATACCGGTATCACTGTCCAAGTCAGCTGCGGGTATTTCCATGGCTGTTTCCCGGGCTCTTCCTTGGAGCCCCAAGGCGACAGCGAGTGCATGTTTCTTTTCGTCGAGTTCTGTAACCCGCGTCCAGACGTTGATTTCATTTTTCCAACTTTCGTATGGCCGGGTCTCGTCAAACTTCGGCGGAACTTTGTAACTAGCAGCCATCCTCTGCTACCAATGTTAGATTCAATAAACACTACGTTTATATAACTTTAACCTTTTATTCCAGTTCAGTACAGAGCAACTCCGTAGCTACCATTTCACCTGCCACTGGTCCAACTAACTCATATCCCACACAACACCCAGCGCATCCGCTCCCCGGGTCAAAGGTCAAACATAAGGAGGGAAAATATAAGTTAACAAGCAGGACCAACAGTAGCGCACAGCTCGCTGGGTCGCGTAACGACATAGCGGACATCTGGTTCAGTTGACCAAGCCTGTGCAGTTATCTTGCCCAGTCCTCTTTGTCAGTGCAGGGTTAGAGTTTATGATAAGACAGCCAGGGGGGTCAAAACCACATGGACAAAAGGGGACATAAATTCATGCTGAGCTGCCGCCACACACACACAAACGAACACACCACTAGCCAACCCCATTACATTGTCTATGTGTGCATGTGTGACACTGCATCCACAGCAATTTTACCACTCAATGTGAAAGGTCTCAGATGACCTCCTTCTATCAATGCAAGGGAGAGAGGTAAACATGTGAGAGAAGGAGGGAGAGAGAGAGAGAGAGAAACAGAGAGAGAGACGGAGAGAGAGAGGGGGGGGGGGGTAGAGAGTGGGAGGGAGAGAAACAAGGCGTGAATTATACAGTGGCCAGCCTTTGCAGACAAGGCGCTCTGGCACGCTCCACTGGTCAGACATTGATATCGCTCGTGTCAACAGCGTGAATAAAACAGCTGTGATAAAGATTGCTGAGATTTGCTCATTCGCTCTTGAAAGAGGGAAGGGATTGAGGTGGGGGAGGACAAAAAAGCGCTCTGCCCTCTTTCTCTCTCTCTCTCTGCCCTCTCTCCCTCCCTCCCTCTGCCCTCTCTCTCTCTCTCTCCATCCCTCACGCTCAGTCTTCAGTCTTAGTTCCTTCCCTCGGGTGTGAAAGCTTGACTGAACACAGAGGCCGAGCTGTCAAAACTCTACCGAGGGAGGGAGAGAGAGAGGTGCGGGGGGAGAAAAAAGAAAGCCAGGGGGTGGGGCAGGTTAACAACAACAGTGTTTGTTGCCATGTTTGAACCTTGCAGCCCATGCCAATATCAGACCCAGATATGCACACCCAAGAATACATGCAGCTGAATGTTGGGTTCACCACCACAACTTTAATACCTTCTGGGAGATGTGCCTCCCAGCTCTTATAAACCCGTTAAAATAATACAGTATACTGTACATAAGCAAAAAATCCTCCAGCTGCTCATCTGTAATAAAATGTAAAACGTTCCAACAATAATTGTGGGTCTGAGTTTGTCAAGATGAGATTTCCTCATTAGAGCGAATGTGTTGAGGAGTCCTGTGTATTACGCTGGGTCTGCGTGCGCTGATGACTAGCTGGCTGAACTCTCCCCAGAGCCCAGGAGAGACAGGCAGCCTCCCCTTCTCTCTGCTCTAAATCACCACGCATTCCAGTCGGAATGAAAGACGCCCACGACGAGACGCCACCGCCATCCGTCCTGCACTGACACCCTGCAGCCCCCTAACGTGCTGCCCTTGCAGGTAGCCGATGTCCATTAGCACTGTGGCCCTTTGTTTTCCTTGAGCTCTTAGCCTCAGATTTATTCGGCCATTTTAGGGGAGTGGTGGACGCTCCCCTCCATCACTCCACTCCAGGGGTAATCCTCCATCCTCCCTAGGATGTGGACTAACATGAATGTACAGGGACCAGGAAAGCTTTCCAACACACCCTTTGGACCACAGCTATTGTTCTGGCTCCTTGCTCCATCTCAAGCATAAGTCACAGATTGCATTCTTTTGGAGGAGGTGCGCTAGTTCCCTGACATGATGAAAGTCCCCAAAAAAGCCTTCTGATGGATATCTGCAGTGGAATGCAGAACTTGGCCTCTGATTCTCAACTAGATCCACATCAAAGTAAACTGACAGCATCAGTCAAAGTTAAGTCACTTAAATCCCATTAAGACACTTTCTCGACTACCTGATAATATGAACAATTTCTTAGGAGTCTTTTGATCAAAGTTCTTCTGGCCAAAACAGAGATGTTGTTGGGTGGTACATGCATTCATTGATCTTTTTTGGATTGTTTCCATTTGGTCTCTATAAGTAAACTCTTTATCTAGACAGACTACATTTTGTCTTCTGTCAAATGCCTAGCCGGTGTAACTGATAGTCCATGCACTCTGTACACTACACCCAGCCTGTCCAACCGAATGCCTGTTTGTGTCAGCGCAGATCTAAAAACAGTGGCATGCTATTGAGATGAGAACTAAGAGACAGAGGGTGAGGTTTACAGGGTTCCTGTTAGCAGCCGGGCTGCCAGTCCCACTACGCAGCAAACAGCAAGCTTCTCAACGAAGAGGTCACTAATTGGCTCCTCAGGGACTTTGGTCAGCCAATCAGGGTGGGGGAGGAGAGTGTCATGTGTATATGTGTGTATGTGTATATGTGTGTGTGTGTATATGTGTGTGTGTGTGTGTGTGTGAGAGACAGGGAGAGAGGGAAATAAAAAATAAAAAAGAGTGGAAAGGAGAGACACTATCCTGGTTAGCACGCAGACCTTCTCAACTGTAATTGAGAGTGGAAAAGGTTAATTGACTTACGACTTTCAGCAGGGGCGTAACTAGCAGTGAAATGAAACTTAAATTGGTGCATTAAACTCTTACCAAATTGTTTCAAAAGTGCAGCAATCTCGGATTAGCAATTGTATTTGCTTGCCTGTGTTTTAGGGACATTGAAAATGGGCTTCAATGGCCTCCTTGCCAGACGGACCAGCAGAGCAAATCCCAAATTTGCCAAAGGTTCATGTGAGTATACCCAGGCTAGAGAAACACAGTGGGATGATTTGAAATATTTTTCCGAGACATGAGCTACTGGATCTGATGAGCAAACTACAGGGGGTGTCAGATTTCAGCCACCCCAAATCAAGCACTCAGACAGCAGAGTGCCTCTACTAACACGTACACAAACAAAGACTAGAGGGGAAAAAGAGGGGAGACATAAACAGAGGAAAGAGAAATGAAAGGATGTAGGAAAAGAAGTGAGAGGGAGAAAAAAAGAGACTGCAGGACAGATCCAGACAGAGAGTAAGTAAAGCCGACGCAACAGAAGGAGCGAGAGCCTGAAGTGGGGGGAGTCTCTCTGACTGTCAGAACCAGTGAAGTTCTATCAGCGCCTGGGGCTGTGGAGAAACAGCCCTGCCAAACGCCTCCTCGCCTCCCTGCTCCCAGACTCAGAGAGGACGC
Organism: Alosa sapidissima; assembly: GCF_018492685.1. Taxonomy (NCBI): domain Eukaryota; kingdom Metazoa; phylum Chordata; class Actinopteri; order Clupeiformes; family Clupeidae; genus Alosa; species Alosa sapidissima. The sequence goes on along the minus strand of NC_055957.1, from coordinate 30,937,712 downwards.
AGCAGAGACGCACGACGGGGGTGGACAGCGGCGAGCCAAGTCAGGACAGCATGTTGAAGAGGGAGAGTTGGGCCTGACACATGGACTAGGCCAGTCCCCCACTCCCAACTCTCCACTCCAAGACAATGAAGTCTAATAAAGGCTGGCAGTCTTTACAGCAGCAGGGAGATATGCTATCTTGTGAAGTTGCAGCTTTGGCCACCTTCAGCTGGAGGAGGAGGATTCTGGGAATTATTGATCTGAGCCCAGCAGCCAATCTGCGCATTTATTTGATGTCCGTGTTTGGAGCACTGCGCTCCCAGCTGTGAGGCCCTTTCCCCTGCGTGCTCCCTCTGACACTCATCAGCGTCACACGCCTCAGAGTCCCTCCGCAGCCAAAAGCTCAGCACGTCTGCACAACTGCCCAGGACAACTCAAAACATCAGACACTCTAGGTTTGAAAAACAAGAGCAAGTCTCTTTGGGGGCTTGAGATGGATAGGGCAAAGCAAGCTTGTGCTAATGGGGCGCTTGATAGAAAGCCATGGTAAAGAAACACTATTTACTTCAGTTTTGGGCTAAATCAATTTCCATTCCAATCCCATCAATATCCTCATCAGTGAGAGAACTAATGGGCGAGAACAAGTGGATTTGTCATTACCTTGGACAGGTCTCTGAAGTTGCTAGGCAGCGTGAGGTCCAGCTCCTCAGACTCATAGTTTGTGATGACCCAGGGGAAAACAGGGTACTGGTTCAGGTCGTTGAACGTGCGACCTTGAAGACAGAGGTGAAGGACAATGCACAATGAGATAGGCATAATGGCATTTATTTTTGTTCTCTACCACCATTCAGAAATGATGAGAAAGAACAACAGAATGAGAATGTGAATAACCATTGTTATGTAACGCCATAAAGGCCTATGCTCTGTGTTGTCCTGATATCCCCTAAAGTTAGCATGCAAACCACCTAGCTTTGGACTGCACTCCCTTGTATTACTTCTGGAGAAGCTGCATTGAATACACAGGCTCTTTAATGGCAATATTATCATATTTAGCTGGTGTATGCTTCTTCAGCTTCTTCTATTATTTTTCATGAGGTACTCACCAGATATAGTGTTGAGGAACATGAGGTACTCCCCAGAGATAATGTTGAGGAACATGAGGTACTCCCCAGAGATAATGTTGAGGAACATGAGGTACTCACCAGATATAGTGTTGAGGAACATGAGGTACTCGAAGTTGGAGATCTCCCTCCGTTGCCAGCGCTGAGTCATGCTAGAGGCCTTGTACAGCTGCTTTGGGCTCGCCAGGGAGATCCGCCTGTGCAAAAAAAAGCACAAGCAAAGCTTGTGGTGTAACTAGTTTCCAACATATTCATGGCCAATATGTTATGTAATACATTAAACAGTTATAATAAGACTGGACATCTTATGGTACAAAATATTAATGAAAAAGTAAATTATTAAACAAAGACATTCTTTAAATCATTCTTTATTCACTCAGCTTCCTTTCACCAATGGCACCAATGATATATCTATCTGATATACACTTAAATGACATAAGACATTGCCATCATGAAGATAAACAAAATCAGGGAGAGCAGATTTCCTCTTTCTGTACTTGATCTGGTATCTCAGATAGTGGATCACCAGTTGTGATGTGAGCAGGAATTGATCCATTCATCATACAGCCATGTGGGAACCCCTGCTGAATGCATAAACTGTCACCCCCCTGCCCCCTACTAACAACGGATGGCAAAACAAACGACCCACAACGCAATTAAAACAAAGCCAAATGAAGGAATTCATCAATGTCAGCCTGGGAGATTAGACTCATTAGGCCTCAGTGAATGCCTCCCATGCCAGCCCGTGCCCATGCACTGCGAGGGAATAGAGCGCCCGGGCGGAGTTGAGTCGAGCTCTGTCACACAGCAAGTACTGTTGCCTCCGCTGGGCTGGACAGGTGTTCACGGGCCTCAGAGGCTGGGGGCTGCCCAGTTCTCCACACTGATTAATAGCCCCACATACAGTACACACACAATCACACAGAGCTACGGCACCTCTGCAGGAAGTCAAAGAATCACAATGTATGTGTAGAGTGGCCATGATTAAACATGTGCAGCGCTATATGGCTGTGCTCTGGAGCCTCAGCCACTGCTAGGGAAGGCAGATATGCCAACGTTGCTCCACTCTCTTTCCATCTGAGCAGTCCAGGCCAGCGCTGCGCAGAGCTGAGCGGAGCGGAGCGGAGCACTGTGGGGTTCCCCTGCCCTGAGGCTGCCTCTCTACAGCCCACTGTTTATTTCTACAGCACTGACACAAATAAATGAGTGCAATTGTGTTTGTGTGAAAGTAATTAGGCTGCGTTACACCACAGACGTGTGTGTGTGTGTGTGTGTGTGTGAGACTGTGTGTGAGACTATGTGTGTGCGCATGTGTGCGCGCGAGAGAGAGAGAGAGAGAGAGAGAGAGAGAGAGAGAGAGAGAGAGAGAGAGAGAGAGAGAGAGAGAGAGAGAGAGAGAGAGAGAGAGAGAGAGAGAGGAGGTTTGAGAGTGCCCTCAATGTGAAACAGACAGGGCAACGTTTCATTCTAAAACCCGCATCTGTGGACATTCTGAAATCAACTAAAGTCTATTACAAATGAGATCATTATTTTCCTTGGTGAAATAACGGCATGGTAAGAAAGTGCCGGTGATGAGAGCATGAGAGCAAATGAAAAGTGTGTGTAGACCTGTTCTGAGAAACTCACCTTGTCTGTGGGAGGCCAAAGTTAGTGCCCACGCCCGCACGTGGCAGACAATGCACCACCTTCTTTACCGTGGCCGTGTCTGGGAAGTTGAACATTACCGCAGCTGCAGGGGGCAAAGCAAACACAACTGAATATGGTGAACGGTCTGGCTGGCAGTTTATACAATAGGAATCCTATTGACTGAACAGATAGACAGAACAGTGGGAGGCACAAACTACTGGGATTGAAAGGGGGGGGGGGGGGGGATGTGTATTGTAAAACATGGTAAAACACATGTAGTGTCTGTATGGTGTTTACTCTCTCAAATCTTTTTTAAATGCACTCCATTTTGCTCATCTACAAACAGAAGCTAAACAAAAGATGGCAAACAGTAACAGGATGGGGTTGTGTTGGCACTCCAGAGGTAAGTAATGGCACTCTTACTCCTGTTGGCCATGAAGAGCTCCAGCGCCGTGTTCTGCAGGAGGTAGCGCCGGGAGAAGATGGCCCGGATCTCTGTGAACAGCCATTTCCCATGAAGCCCCTCGGTGTAGGTCAGGATCTGCACCAGAGCACAGCAGAGAAGCCCAAGGGGCAGTGAGACCAGTACACGGTCACTTTCATTTATCACCCAGAGCAACGGCTGGTTGCCAGCAGCAGGATTAATGTGAGTTATTGATCAGCTCTCCCATGAAAAAGAGATTCGTTTACAGAGGAAATGAGCCTCATTCAGGCCCTCAGAGAAAGAAGGGGGAGGGCTGCTGTTCACTTCACTAAAAGCCAATCAGTAGTTTTGAGGTGGGAAAAATAACAACTTGATATCCTTGGGGCTTCATTGTCATAGTTGTCTCTGCGATACTTTATGTCAATATGACAATACTTCAAGAGATTGAGAGATAAGCCTTTGTACAAGGCCAAGAGTGATTTTAACATTTTCAAAACCAGGCCCTTTTAATGATGAATAATCTGGATAGCTAGTGAATGGAGTCCTGCTCTGTGTGGGGAGCCAGTGCAAATGAGAGAAATCCCTGCTCGGCAGTGCGAGCAGGAGGTTAAGTAGCATTTTGTCAGCTGACACTAAACAATGGAAAAAAGGCAAAAGCCTTGAGATGAGCAGTGCCTAATTTCTCAGCGGAGCCTCAGTTGTCAAAGTAACACGTCCTGATGGCTGTCAGACCTCCTAACACACGCTAACACACACACACACACACACGCTTGGCTTTAACTTCACCTCTTCCATAAGCCTCTCTCTCACACACTCATGCTAATCCAATCTTTAGTTCTTGGCTGCTTTGTTTCATTTTTTTCTCTCTTTTTTCCACTGCCTGTTTCTGTGGTTGTACCGTGTACTTGCTGAGGGTGGCAGGGGAGAAGAGGAGAGGAGAGGAGAGGAGAAAAAGACCAGTAGGCTACTGATGGGGGAAAGGCCAAATTAATCACAAACACTCTAATGCAGCCGCAGCTAACGCTAAACTTCCAAATGCTCATTAAGGGGTGGCAGGAGAGCTGCTCAGCAGCTGGGGCCCCTCTGCCGAGGCGCGTTGGGATCCTGCCTGCTCCGCCACCTCACTTCAAAGTCTCTGGAGTTCAATTAATTGTGGATTAGGCAGTGGTCTGTCCGGCTACCCAAGCGGCATCATCTACCGACTGACGGGACCCGAGACAGAGGTACCAGCTTCTAGCAGCCAGTTACCATGGCAACCTCATCCCCAAATCACGTAAAGAAATATATTTGTGCCATTGTGAGAGATAATAAAGCAGTGTAAATGCCTGTGATGGCTGTCTATCTGTCTGATCTAGTCCAGACACCTCTGGACCTTTTGCATTCATAAGCTTGTCTGCTTTATTACTCTTTCCACCTCAGGCCTCTGATACAATTAACCCTCTCTAAGCTGTGTTAACACACTCTCTAATACACACTTACACCCATGACCCATATACTCAACAGAGCATGACAGACTCTCTCTCTCTCTCAAACATGAACCACCAAACACAGAAGATGTGTTAGAGGTAGACTTTCCATCTTTCCACGCCTGTCTACGTGACAAGTCTTCTCTGAGGGGGGCTGAGGGCTAAATGGATGTGTTTGTGGTCTTCTCCAGCATTGAGAGGGTGGCTATGACAAGTCTGGCCGTGTGATATCTCATTTGTGCTGGACCAATGCACTGGGTGAACCTCTGGGCCTTGTGAATTACTCCCACTTGTTCTGTGTTTTTTCCTTGCAGATGAAAAAGGCTCTCAGACAACAAGAGGGTGAAATCAAATGTCCCTACAGGCTGGAGAACCATCCTCATCCCACCCCCCACATCACAGAAACGCCAGCAGGACAAATGGCTGTGGCAACAGCATTATTGTCTGATGTAGAGTTATGGTGAGATCTGACGCACTCCCACTTGGGCTGCCGGCCAGTGATGGATTGGGAGGTGTGTGCGGCTGTGTGACGGTGGGCATAAAGAACTGGCCCCGGTGTCACATGCGCTGTCAGGATGGGGAGGTGAGGACAGGACAGGACAGGACAGGACAGGACAGGACAGGACAGGACACAAGCCCGAGAATGCGGTCAACAAGTCCAGTGGAGACGTCCCGCTCATCTCTAGGTCTGTTTGCTAAAGCTGCCAGGGCTAGTCTTCATGTCTGGTAATGAGAGTGAGTGCCGTGTTGAGGCCAGCTCTAGACAGTGTGCATCTGAAGCCCCAGATGGTTGCAGGTGTGCGTGATCACGGCCAGATGCTGCCCTCAGGCCTGATGAACTGGACACGCCCCATGCTCCCCATGATGGAGCACACACAGAATTAATGCAGCATCGGCTTACATCCACACACTGGCCTCGGGAAGAGACCGCACTATGGTGGGATACACTAGTCATGATGTTTAGTTTAATAGTTACAATTTCCCTGCTTTCCATCTCAGGAGACTTCATGGTACAATGTTTCTAAATGTGGCTAAAATGAAAGTACGACTGTAATAATGGCAGGAAATGCTGAGGTCATTTTACGTATGAACAGCCCTTTTGGTAAATTATTCCCCAACAAGTTTTGCTGCTGCTAATTTTTCAGCTTCAAAGGAAAATAAATCCGATAGTCTCGGTTGATGTCACATGGGTCGCAGCTTTTATATTGATTCGGGATTGATTTGATTCCAGGTCTCATTTCAAAGCCAAGAGTCTGAGGCGAAGCAAACAACAAAGGCCAGTGGCTGAAATGGGGAAAGTGAGAACATGAGCGAGAGAGAGAGAGAGAGAGAGAGAGAGAGAGAGAGAGAGAGAGAGAGAGAGAGAGAGAGAGAGAGAGAGAGTTCATGTTCATTTCTGAGTGATGTCATTTGTCTCTGTCACAGAAAAAAAAAAAACACTTCACCGGGGGAGACAGATGAAGGAGCCCACCCCACCCCATCCCCCACATCTCTGTATTCTCTTCTCCACACACACACAGTTTAACATATGGTGCAATAGTCACTAAACATGACCACTTTTAGAACATTCTTGCTGTTGCAATATAAGAGTGTTTTAACTAACTACACACTTGAAAGTTGTTTAATTGGAAATAACCCCAGACAGACAAGCGCACACCAGCCAAAAAAAACCCTATCTGGAAACAGCGCTCACACAGTAAGATAAATGAGTCTGGGGTTGCCATTCTCTGCTGGGCATAAGGAGTCCTTGTGTTCTGAGGCTGATAAGCTTCTCCAGAAAAAAAGAAAAAAATGAAAGCAAGTGAGAGAGAGGAAGAGAAAGACAGAGAGAGAGAGAAAGAGAATCACCTCTTTTTTTAAAGCCTCCACCTCTTATTAACCTGCATGTAAAGCTGCATACACACTGCTACACCCCTTACTCTCCACCGCCTGCTATCCACCACAGGGTGCTGAAAAGAGATGGGGAGGAGGAGAAAATAGCACGGCTTGGTCTGCCTGTTTGGGCGGCAGAGGTTGAATATGCCCTGGCATCTTGTGAGAGAAAAAGGAGGTGATTGAAGTTCAATTTGTATGCTGTTATTAAGTGTTTCCGCATGGCTAACAGAGTTAAAGGATAATGGATGAGGCTGTTATTATTACCTTTTGGTCAGATGAAGTGTTGTGGGCGATAAGGTGATGAAATTAATGAGCAGGAGGAAGAGGGGTGATCAATCAACATCACTACGGCCCCTGAGCCAGTGGGAATAGTGCACAACTTGATAGAATTCATAGGCAAATAAAAATTGTTAAGGGGGTGGGAGTGGGAAGCATTTCTTTTTCTCAGGGCCAAAAAACCTGGCCTGATTTCCCAAAGAGCCCTTTATACACAACAACCCCACACACACACGCACACACACACACCCAACCTATTGCAAGCTCTAAACACTGCCCCCTCTGTGTCTGTTATGCGTGTGTGTATATCCAGTACATGTTTGTCTGTATGTTGGTGTGTGCTCACCCATAGGTGTCTATGTAGGTGTCAGTGTGACAATATTTGTGCATGTACGCCTGGGTATTCATTCATCACGTCTGCAGGTGTGTCTTCTCAGACTGAGACAGGGGCCGTATTGAAGCTTGGCGAAAGCCAGACCCTATCTAGCCTAAGCCATATGTTACATACACACCACATCACAGGCACACCCCCACAGTGTAATGCGAGAGTGTGCTTATTAAACACAGCATTGATGAAGCAGCCTTGTTAAAGCATGGCTCAAATGACCAATCACTTTGTTTACGGTGTATATTTGCATGTGAAGCTATGGACTCGCATAGCCTGGGTGAAGGACTAATGTGCTGGACAAATCATGACATGATGAACACAGTGCATTGCTCCAGTGTGTATGAAGTCAAATGAGGTAGGACAAATACGAGGACCCTCTGGCATGTCTCCGTGCACGAGTTCGCCAGTATCGACAACTAATGTGATCTGATGTTTGAACGCGCACTGCGGCTGGCACCCATGATGGCTCAGGGCTCTGGCATCACCACCCACCCCCCCCTCCCCCCTTAGCAACAACTTCCATCTCTCTCTCTCCCAACAACATGTCAGCCCCCCATCACCCTATGAGTTCATCAGACTAACAAGGGGTGGATAGATCCGCCGCCTAACGAGAATCTGCACCAATGGCAGAGCTCGCTGGCCTCCCTGCACAAGGCACCACCGCTCTCCTGCAGCACTCTGGAGCCAATTAGGGCGGATTTGCTTTTGTGCTTGAGTGATACCAGGAGAAGGCTACGATGGTGGAAAAAAGAGAGAAAGAAAGTGTCACATTCTCTTCCCTTTTTCTTTTGTTCTGCCCCTGGTGTTTTTGAGAGCGGGTGAGGGCAGAAAAAACAGTTTGATACAAGAATGTGATATGTGGTGGAGTAGAGACGCAGATGGGGCCAGGGGGTGAGCTGACCAGTGATCCTCTGAGAAGAGAAGAATGTGCCCCCACAGTGAGAGCGGCGGTCAGAGGATCCGCAGATCACGGAAACACATGAACTCTCTCTTTCTGCTTAGATCTACAAGTCATCAAACACCATCATCAACCAAGAGGCCCCCCCTATGGAGAGAATATTAAAAGCGGTCTCGTCTCACTCTTTTCATAAATCTATAAAATCTCCAATGTCATTGACATATGATTGATAGATACAATTGTTCTATGGTCTTGTAGTGGGTTAACTCCTTTGCTATTGTCAAACACTGAGCTCTATCGGCCTTGTGAAGTAAAACAAACTACACACACGGCAGAGTAAACACATGTGAGTGCTTGCTGGAGTGTGAGCTGGAACAAGAAAATAAACAGGACCGGTTTGCGTTTGGCGTTAAGAAAAGTTACGCAGACCCACTCCTGGGTATTTACCCCCACCAGAGACATGGGACGTGCTGTGGTTGGAGGGATCTGCTGAAGCAAAAAGGCCTCTTTGAAAAGGGCTCATTGCGGGCATTTAGTCTGAGTTTAGCCCTGATGGGGATTAAGCCTTTTTGTTCCCCTCTGGCCTGTGTTTGCCAACTGGTTAGTCTTTTCCCTTTCTCCCCCTGCACTGATGCCTGCAGCTTAGCCTTTTAAAGTGCCAACAAAACAAGAAAGAGAGGGTGAAAGAGGGACAGAGAAAGGGAAAGATCTTGTGTGGATTTAGAAAAATGCCGGCAACCCCGAGGGGTTAATTGGAGGAGAAGTGAAGCCTTTAACGCATTGACTCATTAGACATTTAGCCTTTCTGTTAGAGTTAGCAGGCCAACCCAAGGCTCTAGCAAGACTGCATAGGTCACAATATGGCAAACTAGGAGAACACCAGCAGAAACGCACAGAGCCACAAAACAGAGCAAAACATGTTCATATGGAGTAGTGACTACATCACCACAACACTCCAAAAAGGACCTGACAACTGGTGCTTTGGCCTAAAGAGAAGTGATTTAAAAAGACCCCGGTGAGATAGGGATCAGGAGAGCTGGAGGTGAGGAAGTCCCCCTCTTGTCCCTTTCCTGCTGGAGCCCTGACTCAAACCCCTGGAAGGAGATTTAGGATGCTTTAACCTTGGGGTCACAGAGGGCAGAGCTGGTCACCAAAGAAGGACGAAAAAGAAAAGGAGGGATAAAGGTGACATAAGTGCAGAGAAGGGGAGCGTGAAATTCAGTGGACGTACGCAAATCAGCCAAGATACACACACTCTCTCTCTCAAAGTCTTTTGGCTTCATGCAGAGGAACTGTTTATGATGGCCACCACAGTAGAATGCCCAGTTAGTAATGCCTCTGAATTGACTGGACTGGGGACTTTCTTCCATCAGAGGGGCCTTCATCACATGCTGTGGACTCGAGCTACGTGGCACTATAGACCTGCCAGGTAGAAGCACCGCAATTGTTGACCTGAGCGAAAAGCTTTAAATAATGTATCCAGAATCTCAACAAGGGACATACTTGGGGCGATTTGCTGAAGGATCCAACAAAAGTTCCCCGTCCTCAGCTGGCTAGAGAGAAAAGGGGCTGTGAGCGTGCCGTACACAGTGAGAGGTGCAGAGAAAATTGATGCGACAGCCGAACCCATTGGGTGCTTAGCAGATCTCAAGAGCCCAAAGCTTTGTCCACTCAGGCCAGTACACTGAAACAGTGGCAAACTTCACACAGGTTTACGGTCCAAACCAGTGCTTTTCCAGTCGCTGTGCTTTTCCCTGTGGACAGGCTTTGGGCCCCCCTCACCACACTAGCCTTCAAGTAATGCTGAAGTGAACCTTCCATAATCCTCCTTTTGTCAAGTCATTAATTGGATTGAAAGAGGGGCAGAGGGGAGGAGGGGTGAGGTGGAATGTGGTCACTGTTTGGGAGATACAGAGTTTTAAAGGGGGATCTCGTTCTCAAAAAACACTTGAGGGTCCTTAGTTAAAATGTTCCTGGGAGTTGTAAACAACTACTAAGAGGAGAATCTAGCAACACACTGAGTAGACATTCAAGTGGCAACCCAGTGGAAATATATGAGATTTTGAGCACAAATTCCCCATGGAGCAGTGACCAATGTGCAGATAGAGATGCTAGTGCTGCAGGGTGGTGGTCACATGCTATAGAGGAGCATGAGGGAATGCCGTTGGTATTTAAACCCTTGATCAAATCATCTGACAGGTTTAGTAGTTTCAGAGTCCTCCACGAATTACTCAGACTGGCAGTGGGGAGGCAGAAATGGTGTCCCACTTGAAGGTAAAAAAACAAATATCACATTTCAAAGTCTTGTGGTCACAGTGTGAAACTACATACACACACAGACCCTCACACGTACACACACATAAGCACACACACAACAATAATGACTAACAGGCTGAGCGGTTGCCTAAGTATGTTCTGAGTTCCAAGCCGAATCTGGGGGGAGGGCGGGAGGGGAAGAAGCTCAATCGGACACAATTTGCCTTGTCAAACCACAGACACTGAACAAAATGTCATCCTGTTTGCACAGAGTTATGGAATTTATAGGTGTTGCAAGTCTACGTCTGACGGCACTGACATCACACACAGAGGTTTTAATCTCAGAGTTGCCAATGAAAGCCACAGTCCACTATCCACATGGAGTCCCCAAAGACATGTCATTTCTACAGCAACAATTTACTATAACAACACTGAGTGAGTGAAGAAACAATCTTGGACAGAACCAATACAAACATGCAAAACACATTTTTAAAACATTCAAGCCAAGAAATATGACTGAATATTTCATGTCAAGGGGTAATAACTAATCAAAACTACATGATCTATTTCAGACATCATGATGAAAGCCAAGTTAAAAGACTGAAGCTTCCTCATCTACTCCTAATGGCCAGCGAAACTAACATGTAGTGAGGAAAGTGATGGCTCTGATGAGCAGACTGGCTGCACTGAGGGTAACACACAGAGACAGCAGCAGCCCTGGCATCCACAACCAAGCAGCTCCATCGATCAGCCTGCACGTGCTGTGCCGGGGTGCACCAGTCACTCACTCACAAGACCCACTGAGAGCGGGGGAGGACGCTCCTCACTCGGTCACAAACATATGGCCCTGCTATGAAAGACTCACTCAGGAGAGCATGAAGGAGGACAGTTCTGCAGAAATGTTATCTTCAGTGAGAGTGAAATTGAGAGGAGGGGAAAAAATACTTTTAAAAAAGTGTGTGATTATCATCACGGCAATGGTCTCCCTACAGCAGCTGACATCAATAACAACCCTCGGCTGGGCCAGTCTGCGTCCCCCTCTTTACACAGCTCATCTTACATCTTACATCATGCACCAACCATGAGATGGACAGCCGATCTCCAGAATAAAGGGAACCCAATAAACAGAATGTTACGATATGACTGATCTAAATGATATGCATCTCTGTTTCACCAGAGAAAAGAGCTAAGAAAGCAAATAGCAAAGTGATGACTGTGCTGTCAATTGGATGAATTACACATGTATAGCACTGAGGAAGCATTCATCTGTCCATCTAGTCCAAGACAACTCAATCAGGTTAACATTAATGGTGAAGATGTCCCTCTCTGACCCTTATTCACCTGAAACCCGATCCTTGGAGGAGATCAAAAACACAGAGTACACTCTCTTATATAGGGCCATTATAAAGTAGACATGCTTGAAGGGCTTGATCTATTGATCTGGCTGATGGAATGATATGTCAGTCCCCACAAATAAAAGTCCATGTCTCACGGAGGAATGGCGGTTTCGGGAATCGCCCCGTAAATCTGATGATGGGCCAGAGCTCCTCACATCCCTCTCCCTCCTTGACTTTGAAGGCAGGCAAGTATGATGGCGGAGTCGGCATGCACCTCTGACTTCTATTACCCAGAGTTCTTATCAGACGACAGGATCAGTGACCTCATCTCACCAGCGTGGCCCCATCTTTGGTGGGATAACCTCTGCAGGCACACGCATGTAGGGAGCACAGCCCATGCGAATGGATCACAGCTACTGATGTGGTTAAGAGAAGAGTGATAAAGACTACAGCAAAAGATGGATAAAGGAAGGGGGCAATTTGTCTCCACTAACTTAGATCCCTAGTCATTTGCCGCTAAGCTTGCCATTTACTTCAGGGAGTTTTAGAATGATCAAAACAAAATAATTGAATGACTGAATAAAACAGCTAGCCAGAGATCAGGAACACTTCACACCGGCCCTAGTCCTTATGACTACTGGGACAACGAAATGTAACATTACAGGAGATATGAAGTTATATGCACGAATCACAATTTCTCCAGTGAAAGAAGTGCAGAGGAAGGTGTCTGAAGAGGAGTGTGTGATAAGACTGATAATAATGATGAGAGCAGAGTACGGAAATGTTTAATGCATTCCAGGTGCAGCAATTACAGGAGGAGAGGAAGAGAACAAGGAGTCTCATCATTCAACCAGTGTGCGCCTGCACCATTTATCGACCCTTCCAGGATGCGCTCCATCAATACACAGTGTGTGTGTGTGTGTGTGTGTGTGTGTGTGTGTGTATGTGTGTGTGTGTGTAACAGGAGGAGGGGTTATAAATATGACTGACCGAAAAGCTTCCCTTCTTGAGCTCATTGATAATGACATACCTGCTATAGCCCGCCGTTAGCAGTTTCACAAACTACTTAGGCCTAACTGAAAAATCAATAGGCCTTTCAAAGGGCCTGACACTCTGACTGGCAGCTGCAGCCGAAGGTTGTCCGCCGCAGAGGGGCAGGGGTGGGGAGTCCACTGGTCAATGCAACCGGTCTAACGATTTGGAACTGCCACCCCGCCAAAAAGAACATTTTTCTTTGATCAGCCCCCTGGTTCTCCCCCATGCCATCTCCTCCTCTGCAATTAGCAGTGAACAGGGGGTCTGTACAGCAGAAATAAATGAAACAGCAGGTAAAAGAAAATACTGTGAGATCTAAATCCACATACCTATATTTATTTATCCAGAAGTGACAGAAGTTTAATGATATTTAGCAGTATTAGAACCACTTTCAATTTAATCTGAAGAAAGCTCATACACGTGCCTGTTTATAAGACTGGTTTTACCTCAAAATAACAGCTTCAAATCAAGAATATCATATCAAGAATGGGTCCCAGAACCAAAGCCTGTAACATATTTCTGTTCAAATCCTATGTCTTCATATTATTTTCAGTCCTTAAAATTACTTCAGCTTTACAGCCTAAAAATCACATTGTCTGGTAAGCCATGTTTGGGCATTAATATAATGAAAAGTTTATTATATATTTAGTACATTATGGCAGCCCAAACTTTGAAGGGTGGAAGACAAACATGTTCTCAGTATGACTAAACCATTAAAAGTGTTACAGCATTCTCGTTGATTTTCTACAAGGCCCTAGATTCGGTATCAAGTGCAAAAAGAGTGACAGGGTAGTATAAACTTGTTTTTGTACGCATTTGCTATCAATTATTTTTTCTTTACATTCTATATTGTTTTACTGTTGTACCAATATTTGAGTTTTCCACATATAATGGGGCTTGAAGATTTTAAGGATTAAACAAGGGGAGGTTGTGTTATTATGTCATTTTCAGGGTTTCAGGATTAAAATGGTATGTGGGGTAGCTAGTAGGCACTTGAAAATCTATGTGAAAGTAGCTCAGTGTATGGGCATTTAGTGTACAAAGTTCCAATGTTGTACCATAGATCAATAAATTGAGTCAAAATCATTGTTTTGCCCCAGGGCCCAGAATGAAAACCCATAGGTATACAATGTAACCAAGTAAGTGTAATTATGCATGAATGAAACATGGTACATCATTGGCACTTTATACATGAAATGACTATACACTGAGCTATTCCCATGTTGATTTTTGTGTTCCTACTAGCTACTACTAGTACTTCCTACTAGCCCACATACCATTTTAGTCCTATGAAAATTACCAAAAATCCATTTCATCCTTAATATCTTCATGAGCATTTGTTGCAGAGACCTCAAATATTGGTTTAACATTAATAAAGTATTGTATTTGCAGACAAAATAATGATTGGTGCCATGCAGATACAAAAAATGAGTTTACAAGACCCTCAATGTCACCGGTTGTGCCCTTTTTTCCATATCTAGGACCGTTATATAAAACTAATGGGCATGCAGTACAAACTTCTAACGGTCTAGTCATAACAAGAACTGTCTTCCACCGTACAAGGTTTGGGCAGGAATAATAATTTTCTAGATATTAATGACCAAACATGGCCTCCAAGATAAGGCATTTCTGATGGTGTAAAATGAAAATAAAAATATTGTAATTTAACAAAAATATTTCACAGGACCTAAATATTAGGTAGACATACCTTATTTATACTTAGAACTTTGAGCAAAATAGGAGACGGTGCAGCAACCATTTTCCTGGATTTTGCCTGATTTGCCTGAATATAATGGGTCATTTCATTTTGAATGGAATGACCCATTATATTTGTATGAAATCGTGTAATATCACCATCTTCGGAAATTATCTTTGCCACGCGTACCGTGTCTGGAGGGAAGGGTGCAAGCCATGAGTGGTATTCATAACAGTTGTGTAAAATACACATACTCCTAAACTGCAGGGGGAGCTCAGTAGCAAAAAAAAAACTGCATTGGATACCTTTAAGTTCACATGGTAAAAATGCACAACCATTTTGACCTGTTTTCTGTTTTTTACTTCCACTCTTGCTTAACATGGCTCTGGCAAGTGCCTTCAATCGATTTTCTGTTTCAATGTCAGCCATTCAGTAAACATTAACTTTAGCGTATGCGTAACACAGTATGATAGTGTATGCTACACATCCATCTTGACTGACATCCCGATTACCCAATGGAAATGGCCATAAGCATTGCAATGTAACACTGTGTGTTTGCATGGAACTACCCTGGTGTGTATAAATGCAGCAGCCCCACTTAGAGTGGGGCTGGTGGTGGGGGTAGGGGAACACCCATCTGGTAGATGACCTCATCAAGTCTGCCTGGCAGATGCGGAAGGGGCTGCCAAGCAATTAGTACCACTGGTTGATTTCTTTGGGGCTGTCTACCAAGCTAACGCATGTGAGTCCTCAGACATGGGAACGAGAGAGAGGGAGGAACAGAGAAAGAGAGAGAGCACAAGTGTGTATGAGAGAGGATGTGAGAGAGAGAGAGAGAGAGAGAGAGAGAGAGAGAGAGAGAGAGAGAGAGAGAGAGAGAGAGAGAGAATTCAAAAATGGGTGGTTTTTCTGAATTTGTGTACTTGGGTGTATGTGTGTATGCATCTGTGTGTGAATGTCTTGCCATCCATGCAACTCTCGGGTTTCCAGTGCGGGCAAGGGGTGGGGGTCGTGGATAGCTAAAAGCACCTCTACTCTCACTGACATTCTCCCTCTTATCATTCCCATGAAAGCACAAAGCTCGCTAACTCAAGCCGACACAGGAATAAAACTGTTGCAGATTTCTCGCTCTCGCACTCTCTCTCTCTCTCTCTCTCCTCTTTCCTTGTGAATGATCCAGACGTCTGAACTCAATTCCCTACTCTTTATTTATATCTCCACACTTCTAGAGGAGAGCAAAGAGCCCAATTTATTCTAATGTATGCACTGCTAGAATTCTCACTTTGAATGTCTCTATTCTTTGGTAGAGTTGTGGACGCGCCATGGAGCTCCATGGCAATGTGGGGAAAATGTAGTCATTAAATGCATTCAGCTCACTTTTAATCATTGTTGACTTTATTGCTCATGACCAGACCATCTGTGGAAATGCATTTGGTGGCAAAAAAACTGAGCGAAACTCCGTTAAATAGCACAGAAGAAATGGGTTAAACCCTGCCTCCACTTCCTAATGGCTGTCTCTAGTGCCTTGGGCTTTTCATGGGCACCATATGCAGGTGAGATCTGAGAAAAGCTTGTGTTTGTACAAAGCATTAAAAACCTAAAGGTACAGCTGGGGAGAGCTAAAGAAGGAACAACATTTTAAGCATGTATATTATGGGACTGACATATGGAGAGAGAAAAATATGAAAGTGCACAACAGATTGTGAGCTCAAATAATAACTAGAGGTCATAAAGATAAAGACGACACAGAGTAGTAAGAATATCATGAGCTTCCCAAAACCATCTGTGGAACAAAAACAAGCATGGATGAAAAAAAATAATAATAATCATTTTGCAACGATTTCATCCTATTCCTTGTCACAGAACTTTCTATTGTTGTTTCTATTCTTGTGATACATGTATGACACTAATAACTTGTTCAGACAGACTGTAATCGACTTTTTGATCATTTCTGTATCAAAACAGCAAGAGATGTTTACATATAAAAGGTTTCTCTTATCACACAAAAATATCTTTCCAAAAAGTTGATTTAATCAGTCTCTAAAAAAAAGTTTTTGTGCAGATACCAGTAACTATAAATTACTAATGTAACAGCACTAGTCAGGTGTGCAACTGGAGTTTGGCCAGGTAGCAAGTTATACTCTTCAGAAAGAGAGAGAGAGAGAGAGAAAGAAATAGAGGGAGGGAGGAGATGAAGGAGCTTATCAGACACCATCCAGCTCTGTCGAAAGGATCACCACAGAGTTGTCTGATCAAAGAGAAGTGGCTCCATAGCAGAATCCATCCCTTCTCTCCCTCGCCATTCAATAAAAGCAGCTCTTTACCATCTCAGATAATGCAGGATGTCTTCCAAAAAAAGCAGAATAGCAAGAGACCTCCACCTCTGGGAAAAGCCTGATAGCAGAAAGGCCTCTTGGAACAGTTGCTTTGCATTTGAGACATGAATCAGGCCCCTGCAACACGCACTTTCCTCCAACACTTAAGCACTGGCTGCCCTTTAAACGGCTTGCACACAACACCCATCTCCACCACTACGGTTACTTGCATGAATTATATTCAGTGAGTAGTTTGTCAAGTATATGTGTTAAAAATGTTTTCATCTTCACATTTAAGTTGCAGAATTGAAATGACTACAGTCAAAACATTCAGCGATGTCCATATCACAGTCTTAAACCAAACATGTAAAGGCCTGGATGTCTAAGGGACTATTCGCTCAGTGCTTACATGTGAACCTGCTGGTTATAATGTACACTCACAGACAGGATCTCACCCAGGGGTTATTTTTGCCATGTTTCCACAGCTATTTGTTTTGTGTCTGTTCTTTCTTTCTTAGACCCCAGAGGAGAATGTGACTGCTAGACAGCAGCCCGCCTTACTCTTTGCCAAAAGCTCAGAGCCATGCATATAGACTCTAGGGAGAAATTAGCCACTGCTTCAGATTGCCTGCTAAACATCTTTTGAGGATTATTCTTAATGTCATAGAGGAGCATGTAATTAAAGTTTTGTTGGTATTATTAAGGAATAGCCCAAAAGATCAACATGCACAAAAAAGAAAACTCCTCAATTAAAGCGGAGTTACATATTAGAAACATATATAAAAAGTGCATTGTAGCACTGAGAAAAACTTTTTTCCAGATGAGAAACAAAAGAGTGAGATTTGGTTTGGATACAGAGATGACATGTCATGACAAGGCTCATACGACAAAATGTGTCTAAACTAGTCGTTTATGACATATCTGTGTTTTCTTGGAATACATTTCTTTCTTTTCAGAATTACACCTATGGGCATACCTTTAGATCCATTATCCCCTAGTGCTCTGACACTATCTCTGTCTAACTTGTTTGATAATGATCAAATATATGAAAAAATATATCATTACAAAAATATGTGTTGAGAGCCTGTGATGCAGAAATTTCAACCAGGCATATAGCCAATACATATAGACCAATGACTGTATAAAGATATATATACACACACACACACACACACACACACACACCGGTATACAGTCCAGATATGAGCACAATGACCTTGTGGTGAGATGTAAAGTATGTGAAATGGCTCTCACATGCTCATTTTTACCATCACCATACATCACGTTCTGCAGTAGTTAGCGTGCCTCCCTACATGTAGGATATTTTCAGAATTAAGAGTGGGTATTAATCTTTCAGGTTCCCATATTTTGATATTAACCAGCCTTACATTAATATAAAAAGTGCTGAGGGCAAGGAGAAAGAGAGCAGTAACTGTTTGCGTATGACTGCTCCCTCAGTATAGTGTGATTCAGGGGAAAAGAATGCAAAATCACAACAGTTGTGCTTTTTCAAAAATCTGTGTAATAAATCAAACCTCTACATGAACCATGCATCAGATGGATCTTAGCAAATTGTAATTAGTATTTTTTCATTTGCTACACAAGAAAAGATTTGTTACTGGTTTTTTTTTTTATTTTATTTTTTTTTTAACAAACCCGTAAAGCACCTATAGGGCCTATGGCATAGTTCTGTTTGATGAATGCATGGATAAGAGATTTAGTCAATGAAATGCCATACATTTAACAAGGAAAGTGTTTGTCCTTTCTGTTAACAACAGAGGGGTAAATTCTTTTAAACATTCCCCGTAAAATGTAAAATATGAGCTATCAAAAGAGGCTGAGTGGGTAGGCTAAACAGCAGAATACGTGCAGACAGACCTGTGACTTTTCTTTCACTCATAGAGGCTAATGCCGGGGCTGGTGCACTGGAGTGAGTCCCACACCAGCACACAGCAGTGCCTCTCCTGCAGCTCACCTCACTATGGCCACAACACTGACCGCTAAAAGGGGAGTTGGTCTCCTGCAGCTCACCTCACTATGGCCACAACACTGACTGCTAAAAGGGGAGTTTAATGAACTTGAGAGTGAATGAGAGTGAAGAGGCCAAAATGGTTGTGTTATTTCAATATCTCTTCTAAATCACTCAATTTAGGGCATGCTACAATATTTCCATGAAGGCCATGTTCACCTATTCCAGTTTTAGCAACACTATTCAGATATTTAACTACATGTCAAGATAACATGGAAAGTGTTCAATGATCAGAATTTTCTTAAAAAATAATAGCCTAGCATTTAAAAAAAATGCTCTTGAAAAGCTGCACAGGTGCAGGGCTTGACTAAATCTTGTTCACTGTTGGCAGGTGGTGTTTCCTACTTTGTGCTTTTGATTAAAAAAATAAACAAATAAATAAATAAATAAAGAAATAAAGAAATACTTTCATATGGACAAATACTTTAAGAAACTCTGAATATCACTATGTTATAGTGAGAGAATAGTACAGATCAATAGCTTGCCTCCATTACTTAATGGGGTTTCCTGCATGGAGCTTTAGGTGTTTCCAGTTGTGTTGCTACACAACAGAGTTTAAGTCCGGCTGTTGTGTTTTTGCACTTCGCACGATGGAGAGCCCTTGAGGGAGACGGTGATAGGTGCTTAAGTCATCGAACATGAAGCGCGGGGTGATAAGGGTGCTTCAATTACAACCCCGCGGAACCTGTGTGCTACATTATTCATCTTACACACTTCAATGTCCAAAAGGATGGTCATAATAGGCTAATAATAATTATTATTATTATTATTATTTTATTTTTTTTAAAACTCGGGAAAGAAGACCAAGCTACAACAAGAATGTGCTAAGGTGCTGATCAAAGTAATGTCAATTTGCAACACAATATTTAGGAGTGAAGGAATGAAACATGATTATGGCCTGAAACACGAACAGTCTGTTAGCCGTGTTTAGAATCAAATGTTTCATTTTTTTCATACATTTCATATTTAACGTGTAAAATATGGGTAATTATTATGTGCAATATAACCACTATCTTTAAAATAGAAGAAGAAGAATAATGAAAGAAAAATGGTTTGAGTACGAAATGTTTTCATTTTTGCATTATAGACTTGGTGAGCTATCAGACAAAATCAGACGAAAATAGCCTTTTAACCCATACAGACGTTATAGCATTATACCAGCGAAGCATCTATGACCGCTTCGTCTCACTCTGCTGTATGAGCGTTTTCCTCTTCGTCTTAAACCCGTGAATGTTGGTCAGCGCATTTCATAACTTCGTGCTTTGTCACTTTTCCCAAATTGAATTGCCATTCAGTTTTACAAGTACGCCTTCCGATCATTAAATATTTACATGAAGGACTTCAGTTTAAACATCC
The DNA here is from genome assembly GCF_018492685.1 of Alosa sapidissima. Lineage (NCBI taxonomy): Eukaryota > Metazoa > Chordata > Actinopteri > Clupeiformes > Clupeidae > Alosa > Alosa sapidissima. The sequence continues at coordinate 30,917,635 of NC_055957.1, read as the reverse complement.
GTTTAACTGCAGCGACGTGTGACAACAAGCGGGCCTGTTCAACATCTATAGGATTAAATATATTAATAGATAAGGCACTTAAGTGATACTATGTCGAAGATGTGTGCAGGATGTGACCCAACAACATGAATGATTCCATTAATATGTAAATCACATGAAGCAGGGCATGGCATTGCCTATGCTGCATATGCACTAGCCATATGTTCAAAATAGTCTACCCCACACACAAATATTTCTTTTATTTATTTTTTAAATGTAGTCTATACAAAATATATAAAATAAACATACAATTTATCAAACATAAACACATTTCCACAAATACAAGGACGGCTATAATATACAACGAGTCTTTTCCTGGACCTTTGGTACATTCACCAGACAAGATAAACGAAGACAGAAACAAATATGTAATATGTTAATAATCAGGACATAGCCTAATGAAAAGGACGTTAATGAGATATTCTATTCTAAGATCAATTGACAAAATAATCTTGCAAATGCTCAATATGTGACCCGGTAGGCTAAAGCAAATGGAATACAAATTAACCAAAGACCATGACCATATCTCACGTTATAGGTTCGCAGGTTAAAGTCCCATATATGTTTTGTAAATACGAATTGTTTATTCTAACCTGGATGCTTCGCGGCTTCTTGAGATGTTCTAGAGGAGAGAATCTCACCAGCCCACAACCGCCTGTCGGCTGAGATTGTGATTGGTTGTTCGCCATGACAGCTCAGCCGTTGATTGCAAGATGGGAAGCCCGACCCCTTTCACTCTTGCAAGGGGACCATTCATAAACTAAACAGGTCTAGTGCTCTCGGTTGAGTCTGGACATCCACACGCAGAAGAAACGTTCAGGTTTCACAGCAAAAAGGAGTAAAGAGACATGAGTGATCACAACCAGTGGTTCATATTATAGCGTGTGCACAACCTGAGACGGACCTGCCTCTCAGCCCTCTTTGCGCCGTGAACTTCACTTTAGACAAGTGGTTTGACATTGCGTTGCATCTCTATCCGCTTCCTCTCGAAACTGACGTCCATCCGCTGAGCGCGCAAACTTCACTATTATTTTTTCCTTTGCTCAGAAGCGCCCTGCCTCTGGCTTAACCGGTAAGCATTGGATCCGTCAGCCTACTGCGAAACTCCGGTGTATAGCCCGGACCTTTGCCCAAACATGATTGCGACGCAGGCTAAGCTGGTTTACCAGCTCAACAAATACTACAACGAACGATGTCAGACGCGCAAAGCAGCGATTGCCAAAACTATTCGGGAGGTATGCAAGGTTGTATCGGACGTCCTAAAGGAGGTGGAAGTCCAGGAGCCTCGCTTCATAAGCTCTCTTAGCGAAATTGATGCGCGCTACGAGGGCATGGAAGTCATTGCACCCAACGAATTCGAGGTGGTGCTTTACCTGAACCAGATGGGCGTCTTCAACTTCGTGGATGACGGATCCCTGCCTGGCTGTGCAGTCTTGAAGCTCAGTGACGGCCGCAAAAGAAGCATGTCACTTTGGGTCGAGTTCATCACTGCCTCTGGCTACCTCTCGGCCCGTAAGATCCGCTCTCGGTTTCAGACTCTTGTGGCACAGGCCGTGGATAAATGCAGTTACCGTGACGTGGTCAAGATGGTGGCTGACACCAGCGAGGTTAAACTGCGCATCAGAGAGAGGTATGTTGTGCAGATCACGCCAGCTTTTAAATGCACGGGTATCTGGCCTAGAAGTGCTGCCCAGTGGCCCATGCCTCACATCCCGTGGCCAGGTCCCAACAGGGTCGCTGAAGTGAAAGCTGAGGGATTCAATCTTCTCTCCAAGGAGTGCTACTCCTTAACTGGTAAACAGAGTTCAGCAGAGAGCGACGCCTGGGTCTTGCAGTTCAGTGAGGCCGAGAATAGACTCCTGATGTCGGGCTGCAGGAAGAAGTGTCTATCCGTTTTAAAGACTTTGCGCGACCGACACCTGGAGCTGCCAGGCATGCCCCTTAACAACTATCACATGAAGACTCTACTGCTCTATGAGTGCGAGAAGCACCCGCGGGAAACCGACTGGGATGAGTCCTGCCTCGGGGACCGACTAAACGGCATTCTGCTACAGCTCATCTCTTGTTTGCAGTGCCGCCGATGCCCCCATTACTTCTTACCAAATTTGGACCTTTTTCAGGGGAAGCCTCATTCAGCCCTTGAAGCAGCAGCTAAACAGACATGGAGACTTGCGAGAGAAATCCTGACCAATGCGAAAAGTTTGGACAAATTGTAGTCTAACGTGAACACTTTGTTTCTCATATGTGGGACCGTAAGAGATTGCATCACTTAAATGTGGAGAAAAAGGCCTTGCGCTTCTCCGAGCAGTGTCAGACTATGTGGAAAACGAAAGTAACACACACAAGAAGACTTTCATAAAGATGCATTGGGACATTGTCAGAGAAAAAAATGAAGGTACATTTTAAACTAAATGTAATAATTTCATGTTCGTTGTTTTAAATGTTTTCACAAAGTGAAGATTTTTAATTTAAATATATGCACAAAATCTTTAATTGCAAAATGATAAAACTGTAGCGTGCCAAGTTCAACTTTTTCATGATGTGACTTTAAATTGAAATGTTAATAAAGTCAAAACAAAAGTTGAAAGAGAATTGGAACTTGGCTTTGTTTCACTATTTACATATTATGAATTTTTAGAATTAATCAACAATTAACATCTATTTTTTTTACTCTTTTCACCTTTAGAGAAATGTGGGCTAATGCTAATACTTAGACCTATAAAACGTCGCATTAGACCAGTGTTTGCTTGGAGTTTCCTATAAGTTGTGGGTGATGGTATAAAGAGCTTATAGTTCAAAATATTTATGAAGTTAAAATGTGTTTATTAGATACATTTATGAGACGTAAAAGGGTTAACAATGTAGGCTACTGCAAACAAAATGCTGCTTTATTTCTCTTGGGAAGAATTTCATTATCAGTTCTTTTAATGCCCAAAATAAAGTAGGCTAGTTTAACTGACAAGTGTTCATATCCCAAAATACATTTTACCCTTAGGCTACATAATGGAGTATGACTACAATTATCACCGTTTATCACTTCATTTTTTCCGACTAAATAAAACGTTTGTTTACCACATATTCTAAGGAATTCAAATTGGGATAATTGTATCAATACTTGATGACGTAGACATCTACACGTCAAACTGATAACACATGTAACTTTAATAGCCCAAAGTCATGATTGTAAGTACAATATATGCCTATCAGGATAGCCTACATTTAAAAGCGTTTGCCCAATATTCGCTTAGTTATTATGGTTATTAGTAGGCTTCGTGGTAGGAGTGGTAGTAGTATTGGCCTAATATTAGGGTCATATTCGTGAAATACACACAAATTCCTCCCCAATTACAAAAGCTAGTTTCAATATACACAAATGTCAGTTGTTGCAGCTTTGCTGAATTCAAAGGGCAAAGAGAACCGCATAATATAGCCTATCCGTTTTGTCATAGGCCTACCTATCCTACGTCGATACCCTATAGGCTCCGTCCTCTTAAAATATCCGGAAAAAAGGAACGGAATAAACTAAAGGAATGGCATAATGTGTGCTTTTTAATACACCAGGAGTGATTTTCGCAAGATCACCTTATTACAAGGAATCGAACAAAATGCTATGCGATACATGTTTGAGGGCCTATGATGTTGCCAGACGATTATCAGTAGGCTAGCCTAATCATTCAGAGAGGTTATAAATCATAATCACCTCAAGTGAAGCAGCTGAAGTTATGTGCCTCAGAAAATATAGAACAAACCCTCTCACCACCACCTGTTCTTCTTTGTAAACACCATATTTCTTCCAATGTCTTAATTATACTGCGTTTTCACAATTTGGAACAACCACGCAGGAATAAGCTATTCTGGCAATAGGAAAAATCACGGGCCTTAAAAAGAGCAATTGGGACATGCTTACCACCACTTTCTGCGCATTAAAACATTTGTCTTTTTTTGTCCATATTTTCATCATATTTTATTGTTGTGAAGGTGCAACACTTATTTAGTTTGAAGGGGGATTGACCCTTCACACTCTTCACATGCGGTATTCGGTGGTGTATTGGATCAATGGGTTAGGTACCCTCTCTTACCTTGGGATCGATTTTCTTAAAGCTCGGCTCTTCCTCATCCACCTCAAAGTACACTTCCGAGGCAGTGATGGACAGGGTTCCCTTCACCACAACGGCTGGCGCGACCAGCTGTGCCCCGGTGCTCAGGTTCACGGGGCCTGCAAGTGAAAGCTCCGATCAGACACAAATGCTTCTCTCTCTCTCTCACACACACACACACACACACACACACACACACACGCGCGCGCACACACACAAACACACAGGGAGAGAAGCGTTCACACACGCTCACACACCTGCCCCCACCCCCTTAACTAAACGAACATTTCAAAGAACTGCAGTGTGTTTAACATAACATATAAACTTAACATGAACCCGTATTGACTTTCTAATGGACTCTGTGTGAACAACTGACCTAATGTCAGCTATGTACCAAGAATCACAAACAAGGACATCGAATTGGGATATTTTAGATATATTCAACCAAATAGAAGGCGCTATAGAAACAGACGAATAGGCTATAGAGATGCAGCCTATGTATTACCGAGCAGGGCTATCTACGCTAATAATGTAGGCAAATAACTATAGGCTTATATGTCTGCTGCGATTTTGTTTTTTAATCTATGGGCTGTACAGCCTATTCGTCCAACACCTTTTCAAGAATAGACTGCTCAAATGCGTTGGCAATTAGAGGCCCCTCTCAGAACACCCGTCACTGCCACTCGACAGCTCCAGAGCTACAGCTTACTACGAGCACCAGGTTTGCAGAATAAAATCAAATTTATTGTCAGTCAATGTCTATTGATTGGGGGATGGTGAGCCGTGTTTAATCTCTCATCAATCTTAATTTATTCTAAGATGACAATGCGAGGGTCGCTCGGGGGAATTTCTCGCAGGCTTTGGCCGGCGCTCTCTCCTCATGTGCAGCGCATTGTATTTGCAGATGTGCGTGTGAAGTGAAAACGCTGAGCCCCGTTTGATTTCCCCAAGCACCCTTCCTTCAAAAACGCATGGCATAAACAGAGATGTTCATTTGCCAGTCTCGTATGCCCTCGGAGCATTAGCATGTAATCCTGGAGAGGAATAACATTTTTTCTTAACCAATCGCTTCCCGCAGACATTCAATTACACCTGGATGAGGCAGCTGCCATAGCGGGGTGGCACGGTACCCCTCCTGACAAATTTCACTTCATTTTAGAACCATGTCAATTTATTAACATGGCCGTCATTTAATCCTCTTTTTGTCCTCCACGGCTGTTTGATAATTTATTTCCATGCAAACCTGTTATGTAAGCTAGAGCACAAGATATTTATATGCAGAAGGGAGAAAGGGTGGGATAGATAACGGTACAATCCGATTAACATTGCAACATAGTTACTGCGCATCCATCGTGCACAAAAAAATGTTCGATAAAGCACGAACAAAAAAATAGGAAAATGAATAGTTTGCTGGAAAGCATAAGGTCATCTCTTAATCTGGCAATCATTATTTAATTTGACGAAATACCTGCTGTGCTATTGATATCTTACTTTAAGAAATAACGAATTATTGTGGATACGCTAGACCACCGACATTATCAGTAGGCCTACCCTTAAAAAAGGTTATTGTGCCTGTTAATGATGTGTTAGTGCCTATCTGACACTAAACTGTCGTAAAACAGCCTGGTGTTCAAAAAGTTGTTTCACAATGGAGTTAATGTAAGTATTAAAGCAATACAGACAGAACTTCATGCAATTAAAATGAAAATTTTCAGGGAAAATTAATCAATTAAAATGAAAATTGAAAGACGACCTTCTAAGGGCTTAAAAATCAGACGGTTAATTATGACTATATTTTATATTATTATATTTAAAAGTTTAACTCGTTTTATCTATAGTAGCATACACACACACACTCACACACACATTTATGCAACCTTCTCATAGGCCTCATTTGTTGTAGCTTGCATGATGGAAAATTGCTGGCTGCTCATGCTGCCAAATGAAGATCCATCCCACCCCCACCCCCAAACACACACCATCTCATCTTGCTTCCTTCCATGAGTCAAGGCGAAAAGGCAGCGCTAAAACGATCACAAGACGCTAATGAGAAAGGCTTGTCAGAGTTAATGGTCGGCGCCTGGGAAGTGATCCCCCCCCCCCCCCCCATTAACAGTCCGAGCCCCCGTCCTCCGTGCGCCTTGCTAAAGTTTCGCCCGGGCATGATCTTCATGCTTCTTGTGTGTGTCTGTGCGCGCGCCCCCGTGCGCAGAAACCACTAGACCAGTATACAAACGAAAAGTGTTTTACCTGTGAGGTTCTCCAACTCCTTCTCCTCCAGAGATGACAGCGTGTCATCATCACCATCCAGCAGTATCTCGCTCTCCGAGTTCTGATTACCCAGCGCTTGACTTCTGATGGACTGTTTGCCTTTGAGGATGTCTTCTTCAGGAGCTGCTGAAGGTGAGAGCAGGACCGTCAGAAGTAAAGGTTGTGAGTTAACATTCAATTATCAGTCAATGCCATTCAATTCAGTTCAAACGTAGTAGCCTACTATTTGTGGTTTATTGTAAGTAACATAGTTATGCGTTGTGCAGCGTAATTTGTGATCGTTCCTACGCTGTTAAACTATATGTTTGTGGGTGATTTTCGCATCGCTCAGTTGTAAAGATGTTTGAGTATACGTATTTTATAATAGTTGGATGAGTGAGTGATTCAATTTCATTCCATTCTAGAAATTGAAAACTGCTAATAACTTTATCTTAGATGACAAAATTGTTTTCTGTAATAAACGTGCCCTCGACATAAAAGTGTGGGCATACTTTTGAAGTAAGTATAGGACCACATATTAACAACAAAGATATTTGAAGTTAGTTTAGTTTATGCAAAAGGTGCTATTATGCTAAGAAACTACCCAGATTTGGACATTTACCATTGCACGTCATTGACAACTGACACAATAAAACAACCTATGGGAATATTCCGGTTAGTGAAAACAAAAACGGCAACGTTTACAATTCTTTCACATCTTATTTGATATTTAACATATGATGGAATAACATTGGGATAAGCAGAATGTGCTGGGTGTCTTTAGTCTATGTTACTTAACTGCAACTAATTCAATATTCCGAATCCAATCCTTTCATTTAGACTGAAATACAAAACAAAACTCAGCGTGATGTACCATTCTCTCCAGAAAAGCACGATTTTCATGCGTTTGATAGATTCCAGTCCAATATGCAAACATGCCTAAACTACTGTTAAAATCTCTACTGCGTATGCCTTTTTAATATATCAAAACAAATTTAGATTAAATGAAATATTTCTGGCCAAACCAATATCCAGGAACACATGCCAAACATATCACAACAATGTGCAAGGCTCCCGAAGTTCTTTTCCTCCGTTTTGATTTCAACTGTACATGACTTGAGGTTCAGAATAGATTATTTAAGAAAAATGGTAATCTGCAAACATTTACAGAGCACTGCATTCCCCAGTGGTGCAGGGCAACACTCTGCTGAAACTGCTCTGGTGGTGACGCCCAGGCAATCCTTCATCTATATAAACAGAAAAGGTGACAGGGCCTGCTCCTAACAGGGCCCCTTCAGAAGAACTCGCTCAGTAGGGCTTCAGTGCTGCCCGGGCCCAGCTCACTGCAGTGGACATGGACCTGCTGACCTCTCTGCTCTCTTCCACACAGTCTCACCTGAGGGGATGGCCATTTGCATCTGAGGGAGACGCACACCAGCCCCCATTAGAACTACACTCTGCTCAGCAGTAGAGCAAGAAAGAAGAAAAACTCTTGTCATGGAAAGTATGCAGCTCACTGATATTTAGAATGGTCTTCCTGTAATTAAGTCTCCCTAGAGGATTTGTAGTTAGCTGCAGTGAAATTACTACCAGCTCCCTAATATATACCACATGCCAAAGCATTCACACCAGCAAGTGGACAGGAGACTTGACAGAAGAATGGCTAAAAAAGAGTAAATAAATATGTATGTTCACTGTGTGATAATAATAATAATAATAATAATAATAATAATAATAATAATAGGATTGTTGTTGTTTCTAATAATCAATATAAATGGAGCACTTTTCCCAATCCAAATGTGTTCCATTTCAAGGAGGCCAAAGGGACAGAGTGTGTCCATACATACTGCACATGAACAGGCCTTAGCTCCCCATAAGGTGTATCCAGGGTGTACACATCACATTACCTTAACCTGCTCATTCATTCAACTCATTCAGCATTCAAATGTAAATAAAACCAGGCTTGCATTACACTTTCAAGTCCCGCTTCCTCTTTTCCACCGGACTCAGTGCCCTCGTTTATATCAAGCACAGAGCCAGCCCGAGCAGGCCAATTAAATTGTCAGAATTAACAAATCTGTTTTTAACAAGAGTGTGGCCGAGAGAGGAGGCATGAGGCGCGTATTGATCGGCCGAACAGAGACATTAGTCTTCAGGTGTTTCCTCTGCCACCTCTCCTGCGTAGGCCCCAGCCTGGCTCAGTGCAGCCCCTGAAACGATGGTTCTCTCCAGCCATAAATACTGAGAGGTGCCACGGCCACAGCTCCGAGCTCCTCACGCAGAAGTCATGCCTCATACCCTTAGCTAGCCGTGAAAGGATGTCCCATTTTTCTACAGGCAAATGTTGAAATTGCTTGAGTATGTTACTGCACTAAACTGTTAAAACTTTTGGATTTTCACTGAATTATTTGTGCTATGTTACACTTCATAATTATAAAACTATACAAGTAAACTGCATTGTCCAACAGTTTCAAATTGTTAAATCAATTGTGCCTTCATATGGAAAAATGCAAAATCTGCCTCTGCTTTTCTTGTCAGATGAAAACAATTACAGCGCGATACGACCTCAGTGCTCAGTTTGGAAACATTCAAGCCCATTCTCCTCCACCGCTCTACTTCCGCAACAAATGTCAGGTCGACAAAAACAAGAGTTCAGACTATTCTAATGGTGCATTCCAACACTGTTGAGCTTTGGTCTACGGCCTTAGAAGGGGCCTAATAACGAGCTGTAGGAGATTTAAGTATTTAATAACAAACAAAATACTGTCCATATCAGACAGAAATGACAATATGGATGACATTTTATTGATTTCTGTAAAACTATAGTAACCAACGTGGCCATATCTAAGCATCCTTTTCCTGTTCTTTGAAAGATGTTAGTGGATATAATGTTTGTAATTAGGATTCCCCAGCCAACCCACTGGGGATACTTTTATGTTTTTTATGGACAAAGTGACAGGGGTGTTTCACAAGGAACATGCCATTTACATGTGATCTATTGACACCCTATGGACTCTCTCTACAAACCAGTCTATAACAGTGGAAGCCTCAAGGCTAGAAAAGAACACATTAAAGCAGTTGCAGAAATGCTTAAACAAAGAGAGGATAATGGCAAGGAAAGAAAGGAGCAGATATAGCATTCAACAGAAAAAACAAGAAGGAGAAAAAAAGGAAATAACATTGGAGCGGGAGGGAGAGAGAGAGAGAGCCCCCTTAGGACACTCCCTCCAGCTGCACATTATGACCATTAGGGCGGTGCGCTGGTCTCCCAGGATGCTGGATTCGGAGTGCTTATTGCTTTTAGATCACATTCTTATTGACTTCTGTCAAGCCAGTCATTTGTCTTGAGGAGTGATGTCAAGTTTTGGGGAGACCTGTCTGTGACACATGGGAGACGTTTCCCCCCAAAAAAGGCCAGTTACTGGAGAGTGCAATGGGTTAAGCCAGCGACCGCTCAGCCAGAGCTGCCGATTCCAAACCCTGGCGCGAGAGGCCAAAGGAGGAGAGAAGAGCATCTTAGCAGAGCAGGGGGATTAGGACCACTCCTGTCAAATAACCAGTCTTGCCAAAGCAGCTCTAATCTGTTCCACGGGAGGGCCAGTGTCCGAGTCCTGAGTGGGCGCGGGGGAGCCGACAGGAAGGCTGGGGAGGATCTCCAGCATGAGACTGTGGAGCAGGCATGAGCTCGCTGCACATGAGCACCTGTTAGAGATTTCCTCTTTTTGGACAAACCAAATATGAAACAACAAAACTCAATGTTCTGAGTGATTGTACATCTCCTCACTCATACCACTGTTAAAAATATTTTCCAATTAATTACTAGCTATATTTAAAAAAAATATATATTTTATTGCTAACTGCGGCTACTGCTCAAAAGCATTTTTTTTATTACCACACATTTATTAAAAAAAATTCCATAAGGGTTCACAGCCTAATAGTGATGTATGTTTCTACTTTCTGGCTTATCTATTATTAATGCGAAATTAATTATCACTCAAGGACCTTTTTTATCATCATAACCATTCTTATTTTGTGAAATGAAACAAATTAATCTTGTAGAATATTCCTACCAGGCATGACTTCAAAAGCAGACTTTTTAAAAGTGCAGAACAAGGCAAATTCACAAAGTATGATCTAAAAGTAAACAAAAGCACAATCTTATGTAGCACTATACAAGCTGACAGCACAGAATTCAGCTACTCTTTCATACAAGACTATAGCTATATACATCTTTCGAGATAAAAAACAATCAATCTATTTCTTTCCACTAGAGATCACTGACCATTCAAATGACTTGACCTGCAACAGTTTGGGCATAGAAACTCCAAACCGTGGGGTGTCGGTAAATAACATAGCTGCATCTTTTAATGTTTAACTTCAACGTAAAATGTAATTCACAATTCAACAGGGCAGACACATATCCCTTGCTTCAAAATATATGCTAATCAATGGCACAATGACAAATGACCATATTGTTCAGTTGTACAGCTGTTCCTGTATTGATTAAATTGCTCTAATATAATGGCGTGGAACTAGAGAACAGAAAAAAATCTTCATCTCAGAAAAAAACTTTAAAGTTGTTCTGTTTTTGGAAAGGTGTAGAAATATTTTGTGACATATTCAAATAAAACAATTATTGTGTATGTATTGTGTAATAATAATAATGTATTGTGTAATAACTCTTATAATAAAAATTCTCCTGCAACTTATATTTATATTTGATCAAAATTGTATGTTTTCCTTGTGGGTGAGTTTTAGTCATTGTGTTAATATTGTGACAAAAATAAATATGTGTATGTGTACAGTGAAAAGAATTCCCCAGGAACCATGGGAGGATTATGAACTTTCGGGCCCCTGGGCCCAGATGTATTAATGGCCCCCCACTTATTGTCGTATGTGTGGGAGGGGGGGGTTGGGGGTCCTCCCCCAGAAAAAAAAAAATTTGTTTGATGTGATTTCCTGTATTCTGGTACATTTTGGGGATCGCCAATACTAAATTCAATCAGATTCATAGCCTACATCCTGATTTGTTGATATTGAGGCAATCATTCCATTCAAAAGCTTGGGCTTCAGGGCCTCCTGACCCCTTAGGCTCCTGGGCCTGGGCCCGGCAGGCCTGTGCAGTAATCCATCCCTGCCAGGAACAACCAACTGTCCTTCCATTTCACACCGTGTGTGTGTGTGTGTGGCTCTCTCCTGATGCAACTACACTAAGGATTAAGAGCAGAGGGTACACAGCTAGTCACACCACAGCAACACACTCAGACTCATGGCCACAGCTACCAGGGGCAGTGTGAGCTGCACACAGGCCAGTGGGGGCATGTGGGTGCTACTTACCGGCCCTGCCAGCTGCTGACCAGCGGAGGGGGAAACAGGGACAAATTACACTTCTAACAAACCAGAGCATCTCCAGAGCACCTCTAATACATGTTCTACTGTGATATGAGAAAGAGGCTCCATTTCATGTAATTAAAAGGATGTCAAAATGAGTCTGGAGGTTTGGCCTGAGACAGAGACCATCACTGGGACTTCAGAGCTGTGTGGAAATAAACGCTACACACTATTCAAATGAGGGCCTTTTTCTAATGGAGGCTTGTGGCACAATAAAAGTTTTATGGTGAAGTAGCACTAATTTTTACAACCACGTACCTGCTGCCACGGGGTGAGAGCTTCTACGATGTTAAAGGTTTTTGTGTGTGTTCAAGTGTTTTTTGTGTGTGTGTGTGTGTGTGTGTGTGTGTGTGTGTGTCAACTCACCGTGTTCAGCAGCAGCCTTAAGTATGGCCTCAGAGTGTGTGGAGCCATAGGGGTTCCTGATGAAGCGCCTTCTCCTCCTCAGGTCATCTTCCCAGTAGTCAAGGCGCCAGAAGTCCCGAGGCCGACTGCAAAAACACACACACACACACACACACACACACACACGCACACGCACACGCACACGCACACGCACACGCACACACACACACACAAAGAGCACATGTGTTAGCAATTAGCCTCTGCAGAGGTTGGTAGCCATTCCCTCAGCAAAGAGCGCAACTTCTACTAATATAATACCAGGCTTGTTTGGTTGCTGTGCGCACACACACACAGACATACACACACCCACACACCTGAGATTCACGTCCTTGAGAATAACACTTTCTCCTTCGCCTGTGGCTGAGGAGCATTTTTTACCTCCTTCTTCATCTCAGGAAGGTGAGGCGAGTACTAAATACATCACTCAGGACATCGGCCCTCTGACAAGAACAATCCATTCTCTCCGAAAACACACAGACACACACAGACACACACAGACACACACAGACACACACAGACACACACGGTATGTGCTGATTTTCTGCTCATTTCGGGGCCCAGCAGGACACCTTCAGCGGGGCTATCCGAAAATGGAGTATAGCCTATTTCTAATCCAGCCAGGGTGGGGGTGGCAAGCATTACCAATATTAATCAATGTCTGCACCTCCAAAAGCCATTCCTCTTCCCAATTTGCACCTCTCCGTCCCCCTAGCATCAGTTAATCATTCCCCTTCCCCCGCACACTCACAGAGCTGTTGCCGCAGAAAGCGCTTGGCTTTAATGAAGCTACACCTCGCTGAGCAGTAATACAATATTTCTCTATTCAGAGTTGCTCGGATTTAATTACAACAATCTCTTCAAATATTAACACACACTTGCCTTCTCAGGGACAAAGACTAACATAGAAACATTCTTTTCACCATTTCATTTGTTCCATTGTTTCTGCTTCAAATATAAAACAAGCATTAATTCCATGCATTGCAGAGAAAAACACCTCATTAATCAAAATAAATTACATCAAGGACATATTTATTATACAATTGAAGGTATAGTCTTGGAGGTCCTTTAGGAGGCAAAAATAACCAATTTCCCAGCCAAATGTGACAACACACTAAAAATACACAAACAGCACAAGGACTTTTAAAGGAGAATAATGTATGTTTGTATGAAATGAATGCATGCAAACAGTCACACACCCACAGATACACACCAACACACACTTGCACTTCCCAGCCTTTGGGATATGGATCTGTCCGTGTGTACACTAAATACTTTAGCAGTGGCTCGCTGGGTTCTCTGTGAGCTGATTTAGTGAAGGCTTAGTGAAATAGAATGCTCTACGTCCATTTTGCTCCACAAAAGTGAGAAGAAGTTTTATTGTGCAATAGGGCCTACACACCCAACGTATATAAATCAGCATTATGGTCTCTTAAGCACTCTCCTGATGCACACCTCACTTTGCCTTTTCCTTCTTTCCTTCTGTTTTTAGCCTCACATATTTCATGAATTCCTGCCTCATCATAGCCAACATTATGAAAGACAATTAGGGGAATTTATAGTTAATAACAAATAATGTTGTTATTAATAGTGACTTTTGGAGTCACTTCAAGAATGTGTTGAATTTTAAAGTCAGGCAAGAAAGGTATGTTAATGTGAAGGGAGAAGAAGAGAGAGAGACTAAGTGGAAGTAGTTCTCTACTGGGTTGACTACTGAAATACCACACTTTTCCCTCATTTATACCAGCAAAAACATCACTTAAAATTGTCAATTGACAAACATACAAATCACAAAAAATACACTGCATAATGGCCACCACACTGGAAAATCTTGTATGCATACTTGTATATCTTACACTAATCAGTGTGTGTGTGTGTGTGTGTGTGTGTGTGTGTGTGTGTGTGTGTGTGTGTGTACAACACAGACAGGCAGAAGAAGAAAATGTGAGAGTACACAACGCAGCATATTTTTTGACGCCAGAATAGTGTCACCACTCAAAGCTGCTCAGTTTGAACACACAGAGATACACAGTAATTAGTAGTATAGTCTATCTGTACTATAGCATCTAGCCAGCAGTTCAACAATGAGGACCAACTGGAAAATCGCATCAACCCCAACAGCCGTCTCCAGCACCCCACCCCATCCTACCCCACCCCACTCCATCCCCGCTCCCATTTCATGACAAAACACACCCAGCACGCCGTCCGAGTGTGTGTGCTCACAGACGATAAATAATTCATCCTCCAACCATCCATCCTGCTGCAAGCTGGTGGAATTACGGCTGCACCATCCTTCAAGATAACAACAATTACAAAACAACACAAAGAACAGCACCATGGGAGCAGAATGTACACACCCCCACACAAACACATCCACACAAACACATCCACCCCCACACAAACACACACTTGTGTAATTAGTAATTAGTTCATTGCTAAGTGCTTCTGAGTGTAGTGGGCTTGTTAAGTGTTAGACAGAGGCCTCTGTTGTCTCTAAGCAGACAAACAATAACACCAATTTCTACAAACTGTAAACACACACACACACCTGGGGCGTAAGGATGCCTGCAGCTCTAAATCCTGTATAGACTGAGAGGTTGAGTACTGCAGTTACACTATTGTTCTGCTAATACAAACTAATAATCTGCTAATAATACTGATTATAATTAATGTCTTAATGAAAATCCCAAAATAATCTAAATTGATCAACAATTACTGAATTAAAGAAGTCATCATTATATTCAGGATCTCCATATAAACAAGAGATGAAGTATCAACACAAACTGACCTCAGGCTTTATGCCTGCTACTTCAGGGCTTCAATTAGGCTACTAAATTTGAGCTCAGAATCAAACAAGCAACACTTCAAGTGCTGGCATAGAGGAGGCCATCATAAACACACTCTTTAATTGCAGCCCCAGCACACGTGTGTGGCTGAAAGGGTGGCTGGCAGCCACGATTAACGAGGTGTTTAGCTCAAACAGTGGGCCGTGAGCACACACACAAACACACGTACACACACAACGTGCTCACTCACACACACAGCCATACCAGATAAACATGCAGAAAACAAACATGCGTGTCTTTCCTCAAATCATTTGCCCATCACAAGAATGAGGATGTAAGGAATAAGCTAAAGAGCAAAACTGGCACAGCAACAGCCTCCATTAACACCTTGCAGATACATAAACTAAACAAAAAAACAACCATTTCCCTATAGCGTGTATATTAGCAGCAATAAGAGGACTAGGCCCATACTACTGCTCTGGGTTTACATTAGAGAGACGGACTGACATAACTCTTTTTATTTTATTTTACAATTAAATAATTTACAATTAAAAAATGCGTGTGAGCAGCAGTTTATTTTGTATGAAATATATTGCACTGTGGTATGTGCCTGATATCATGGCAAACAAATGCATCCTTCCATTTGCTGGCCCTCTGCGGTCAATAGATATCACTCTTTGAGTGAACTTGCTTTATCAGTTGCTTTGAATTGGTTGGTCAAAGTCAACATCAACTACATTCTAATCAAGAAAAATGCACATTACAGCCAAGTATATGTAAACTGGCATCACCATCGCAATCATCAATATAAAATTGTGACACTATTGACTGGTACTACAGGGCCTATTCTCACAGAAAAATGCATCAATTTGAGCGTCATTCTTATTTGTGGCCAAATCTACCAAGGCAGAGTGGTGACAGCAAATCAGTGAATTCAAATGAAAAGGCCCTTGACATGAATTAATTGTCCAAATAATAATGGGACTTCAAGCATATCACCACGACACCTTCTATAGCTTATCTCTGCCTAAAAGGACACAAACACACAGACACAAACACACACACACACACACACACAGAGTGAGAGAGAGAGAATGAGACAAAACAAGAGAGAGAGAAACAGACACACACAAAAGCTGTTAAAAAATGTTAATAGATTCTTGGCGTGGCCACTGAAAGTTTGATTGCACTCCTATTTCAATGTCCAAATTGTTCTTTTGCTGACAAGGACAAACGATTGTCATCCATCACGATCTGATGGGATGGGGAGGGGGGGGGGGGAGCAGGGGAGAGGGATGCTAAACCTCAGCCACTTCCTCAGCTACGGATGTGTTCCTGCGTGTGTTGTGTGTGTGTGTGTGTGTGTGTGTGTGTGTGTGTGCGTGTGCGTGTGTGTGTGTGCATGCAGGTATGCTTTGTACAAACAGAAGTACGGTACATGTGCATTGTGTGTTATTGTTTATGAGCTGTATGCGTTAGTGTAAATAAGGATGTGTGTGTGTGTGTGTGTGTGTGTGCTTCTGTATGTGTTTATGGTGTATGTGTTTATGGGTTTGCCAGTGATTGTCTACTCGGCGTGTAACGCTGGGTTACTTAGATCCTGCCTATGAAATGAGCTCACTGAGTGAGTGATGATGGCTTTTTAAACAGGGATAATAGTGCACAGGATGCACAGGGCTGATATGACCCAGACAGGTAGAGCATCCCAGAGCTCATTCCAGACCTAAAGCAGCTGATGCAAATGACCCGATAAGACCTTTATCACAAGAAGCGGAGCGCAGAGGGAACTGCTTTTCATACATCATACCAGCAAACAGCAGTCACCACGGAGTCACCCTGGCAGCCATTTATAACACCGAGGCACCAAATGAATGGAGAGATGTGTTCAGGCGTCTGGAGCACACGCGGCACATTTCTCCCCTTCACTCTTTTTCATTAGGACTGTGATTGGCCCACAGCTCAAATTGCACATATCGGACCAAGATTATTTTCTTTGATTTGCATAAACCATGTGTTTATGAAAATTGAATAGATGAACTGAATATTTGTCATGGGAGGGGGGGCTGCCACTCTGTCAGGGAGGGTGTCAGTGGCGCCCGGCCTGCCCCCTCAGTCTGACATGAAGAGGCTTGGCCTCCCCCCGGGCCAGCCCATGGAGATGAGGATGATTAAGGCGGCGGCGCTCTCGTGCAGCACAGCGCAGCGCAACACTCATAATGGCCCTCTGTCTGTGAGGCTCGTGCCAGCCCCACACAGCCACCACATGTTGGGTATGTTAATTCAGCCCATCTAATGCGCTTTAATGTGCCCTGTAAAGGCAGCGCTGGGGTCATGAAACCGCCATAATGACTCCTGCAGGTGTGATGAATACTACCTGCATTTCTGCGCCCTGATGAGTTACCGCTTTTTTAACAGTTACCCTTGGGGGGGGGGGGGGTTATTCTGCAGATTGTGCAGTTTGCATGGGTGCTGAAATAACCTGCTTCATTGAGCTGCCCATGTGTTGAATTTGTGCTGCTTGATGGCTGATGTACACCCAGTAAATGTGATGAGTGCAGTTGCATCTGCATGAGGGAACTCCTCCACAGGCTCCTCACTAACTAACTGCTCCACAATTTGAAGAGGATCCCTGGCAGTAATTGGTGTTGGTAATGGGATCAGAGCAAGGTCAGAGAATTTAATTCTGTCACATTATTAGTCATATTTACAAATTAATCATTTCACAATTTCATTTTAAGACCAGTGAGTAGAGTCCAGGCAAAAAAAACATCTAACCGAGATGTGGGGCAAATTATTTTGCCAAACATAAAGCACTGGATTAATTATTTTTCCTAGATTATGGAAACAATAATCAACAAAATAAATGTGGAGAAAACAAGTTACTTACACTCATTCCCCAAAGAAATAACAGCAGGTTCAAATGATATCACATATGAAATGATACCCAACAATGAGCAAAGTGAGATGCCGAACCTAGAGAGAGTGTAGACCTGAGCCATGGAGTTAGGCTACCACCGCAACAACAGTGGAGTCCCAGGAGAACAGAATCCCCTCCCCCAACACACACACACACACGAATATGCAATATGTCTCTACCTCACTTGAATATGCAAATACCACTCTAATTACCTACAGCTTTGCATGAGACGCCATCCAATTAACTGCAATTAAAACGGGTGTAAATTCACGCCGCACACTGACAAAATGATGCGCTAATTATCCTCTACAATCACGGCGTAAAGGGAATGGGCTGGCTGTGGTGAAATATCTTACCGCCTCATCACACCACCTCATAATTGTGGTTTTGTTTTGTCTCTGAATTTACTGCAACATTTCAGAAATGAGTGGTCCAAGTGTAAAACGAACAGCCTGGCATATTTCAAACGGGAACGGCACTATAGGTATTTAATCGCAGCGTACACAAAGACAGAAGCCCCATAGTTCACGGTTATTGAGACAAGTAGCAGGGCCCTGGGCTGAGGTGAAATGAGAGTGGGTGTGTGAGGGAGTGATGGGAGTGATTGAGGGCTTTTAATGAGACTGAGCCATCGCAGTGCTCATGAAGGTCTAATGAAAGAGGGTACTCAGCCTCTCACTCATACACACACAGCAGGGTTTAGCATCATTTAGCCCTCATCCCAGAGTCTTCCTCCTCATTATTTAACCTCCAGCTTCAACCGTGATCTTCAGGAACAAGACAGATCTCTTAAGGCGCAAAGCATGTAAATACAGTAGACCAAGGTCACACAAGCAATCCCAGCACAGACATTTTGCTCCTACATATAGTCAGATCACATCGCTACGTGGCAAGGCTCTCAGCGGAGTTTGGAAAGTGCCATCAATATTTTATCCTGAAGGCCCCAGCTGTGGCGCAACTGACTGGGGCACCTGCACCGTACGCCTGCACGCGACCCGGGTTCGATTCCCGCCCCGTGGTCCTTTACGGATCCCACCCCGACTCTCTCTCTCCCACTCACTTCCTGTCATTCTCCACTGTCCTGTCATTAAAGGCATAAAAAGCCCAAAAAAATATACTTTAAAAAAAAAAAAATTATCCTGATGATTTTCAGAGAATTTGGTCCTATCAAATTCTTCAGTGTGCAATAAAAGAAAATCAGAGTGAGACAAACAAAAGCCAAGAAGGGGGAGAAGGAGAGGAGCAGTGCAGGCAGATGGGTGGCTGTGACAGGCTCATCTAACACTGCCGGCGTGTGTGCCAGCTCCTGGGCTCTGCTCGGCAGGCATGGCACACTGTGGCCAGTCTGTAGTGCACGTGGAGCTGTGTGTGAGCCGTGTCTGAGGCGTGTGTGAGCCGTGTGTGAGGCGTGTGTGAGGCGTGTACATGTGTCAGCACGCGGGGCTGCCAGAGTGGGACAGGCTGACAGGCTCCTCTCCCTCTCTCCTCCGCCACAGTCTCAGTGACACCCACAAACAGTCCATCAGAGAAGCACGTCGTTCACATTACCCCCAACTGAGCTTTCAAACATTTGGATTAGCAGGTCAAATAGAACTGTGTCTGGAAATGGAAATATGGATGTAATCTATATGGATTGATATATACAGACACATGAATACTCTTCAAACTCTGACTTCAAACCTTGACAACCGCAGAGGACCGAGCAGTGCAGCACATCATCACTTATAAATAAAATTGTGGAATCTCGGAGGAGAGCACCGTTCCTTTCACTGCCACTTGTCTGACTTCTCCACAAGAGTGGTTTATTTTATGGGCTCTTTCTGCTTCCACTGCAAAAGGAGAGTGTTGCTGGGGCCCAAAGATAAAGGAGATTTTTGGTAAATGGTGAAAGTGCAGAAATAAATGGCCCGGCGCGGCCGTGTGTAATTACTGTGGCCCAGGGAGCAACAATCTATCACAAGCCCAGGGTGACACCCAGCTAAGGGGTTAGTCAAAGGAGATAGCCTCTGACTAACTACTGCAGCACCACAATCGATACTCCTCAGATATTGCTTCCTGGGAAAGAGGAGAGGGAGAAAGAGAGAGAGAGAGAGAGACAAAGAGAGAGAGAGGAGAGAGAGAGAGGAGAGAGATGGTAAGAGAGAGAGAGCGGGGTGAGGGGGGAGAGGAAAAGAAGAGAGAGAGGGGCTAGACCCTAAAAACTTCCCGAATGGCTTTTCATTCAGATATTGATCAAGCCCCTTATCGTGACCTTGTGCTGCCGAGGCTGTATACTTTTTTAAGGTTATATGAAGCTCATAAATCTGCAGCTGCAACAGAGCAGAGCGCGGCTGAGAGAGGAGTAATTGTTCTTTCTGCTCCATGCTGCTCCATTTCAGCCTCCATACCAGCTAAGAGTACAGGATCCATTAAAACCGCAGCACACAAGGCACAGGCTCAGGCTTATGGCACTAACACTGCAGCAAGAGAGGAAAGGAGGAAGAGGAGGCCAGGAGGAGTGAATGGAGGGCGGCTATGGGGAGAGGACAGGAGGCCATGATGGAGAGAGGGAGGAGGACTGAGAGGCTGTGGAGAAGTGGTGAGGGAGAGGAGGTTTCACGAGGAGTGCAGCGCTGCCTGACCAGCAATGGAGAAGGAGAGCGATGAAGGGAGGAAGAGGGGCAAGCAGAGCATATCTTTCAGCCATCCTGACTTTAACCTTTATTCCCTTATCTGCAGGAGATACAGAGGCACACACACACACACACCTCCTGACAACCATGAAGGATAACCATCACTAAAGATTAGACTAGCAATGTGCTTAAGAAGTGCATCTTCCCTGGTGTGGGGCCTATGATATGTTAACAAAGAAGCCATTAGAGTTTCTGTTTCCGCAGCCCTGCAACTGGTTGAGGTGGAATCCTTGGCGCAGGACAGCAGCACTTTCAGTCGGACTAACATATGGACAGCATCAGCTGTACGGGAGCTGCTAATACGTTCCACTCTGACACTTTGTTGAGTTTTCTTACAGTCTCGGCCACTGTATTGTATATAGACGAATGTAAATGTTTTCATTAAGGTATATTTTAATTCATTTCCATAACCTCCAAGTGCCGCGTGAAGTCATGAACATATCATTTCACATAATGTATGGAATGTTAGCCTGTCAAACTTACACGCACCATCGGGAGATTTACTAACGTTCTATCCCCACATCAGCATTCTTTTGGAGACATGACAGCAGAATGACAAATACCACAAGGCTATGGTCTTCTAAAGCATTTTCCTAACAAAACAAAAGCCTAATGCGAGATGAAAACAGTTTGAAGTCTGACTATGTTTCTACTACATGTTTAGAGAATATGTTTACAGGTTCCACTGATGAATTTGTTGATAGCATGCTGCCTTATAAGCTAAACCCTCTTGTTCCCTTAGCACTAATTGATTTCTGAGCTGAACTAGGGACGGCAACACAGAAACAGTAATCCATCCCCCAACGGGGACCCGCGGAGGCCGAGTGTGCAGTGAGCGCGCTCGTAAAACAGCTGTGGCTGCTCCACGGGGGCGGAGGTCAGCCTGGATGTTTGTACATGTTTCTCAAATGTTTACGTACAAATCCACCCATTAATAGTCCTTGTTAAACATCTTATGAGAAAAATGTAAATACAGTCAAGATGAACACCTTATGATGCACTGTCAGTTTTTTCCTTCATGCCCTTTAACTAAAAATAATGAAAGTCATCTGCTACAGATAACCTTCTGAACACACAGCAGTGGATGCTGCTTACACATTTATTTGAAAAATGTAAACTTGAACATTTCAGCTTGGATTACGTGTTAATCCGACACATTTATAACAGCAAAAGAAAATCATTGCCTAAACATTTAAGCAGTGCGTGCTATAAGCCCTGAACATGTATAGTGCACACATAATGACCCTGGTGTAAACACGCACAGGCTCTGAGCCAGATGATGGGCACTAGTGGCGAGCCGGTGTTTATGTGGACAGCATATCCCAGGATGGGAAACCGATGAGCCGATAAGAGCAGGGCTCCGTGTGTCCACTGGCCGTCCACCAGCAGCCACTCCAGGCCACTCCAGGCTGCCTTAAACACCCGGCGGTCTAGGGTTACTCATCTGCTCGGCAGCTAAGAGCTGAAGAGGCTAATGGCAGCGGCCCTCTGAGTAGGCCAACTTGAACACTCCTGAAAGCTCTCCACAATACACAGCAGAAATCATTTGGCTTCTGGTTACAAGTTCATGCTGCTTTTAACGGCAGTACTGTGACTTCTAGTACTGAGCGCACACGCGCACGCACACATACACACACACACACACACACACACACACACACACACACACACACACACACACACACACACCTAGTTTATCAGGTCACATCTTCAAAATTCTTTCTAGCTGATGGACACTGAGCAGACACTGCTTTGCTACATGCAACAGCTCTTCACTGAGGCGTCTCAGTCTAATGGCAGCAGACTGTGAGCTAATGTCCCGTACCTGACCACACTCCCACAAGCACATCCAGCATCACTGCTACTAGGGGATAAGCCATGGACCAAGAGCGGTGCATATATATTCTCTCATTTATGTTTGGTGTTTACATATGGATTACATTATAGTAAGCTGAATATTAGTGAGTGGGGTACTGACTATGTCACATTGTGTTTTCTATGCCTCCTCAATAAAGGGCCGCATATGGAGCACTTCATGAGTACGGTGGATGACAAGAGGAAGACAGTATGAAATGGTTGAAGACACCAAAAATAATGTGGCGTTGGTGATGAAAATATTTGCAGCACTGCAGAGAACAGTTTGAATAATGTCTGTTTGAATGTAAATGTGTAGACGGAGAGTAGCACACATCAAAATGAGGCGCTGACCTCTGGCTCCAAATGTAGAAGAAGCTTATCGCCTCACCTCCACATTTTAACATAGAGAACTTGGACCAATGTGCCTGCATTGTTCAAAAGGGCATTAGTGAAAATGAGGATACACTGTAACTGTGGAGGCAGGGCAGAGTGCTGGATGTGGCCGGTCCAGATCCTGTGTCTCCCTGATGGTCAGGGGTGAAATGACACACTACAAGATAAAATAGTAATGCTAATATTGATAGTTTGTCCATTACAGGTCAGCTAACTGTCCCGTGGAACAGTTACAAAGCTGTTAGTTTCGATCTCACAAGGCCAATCAATACGGAGGCATACTGTTTCAATTTTGACCGCATTGATTTTTTCTATAACACCACAACCTCAAAGCATTCATCTTTCTGAAAGAAGGGAGATTTGATTTACTGGTGAAAAATTGGAGTGCGCATCACAAAGATTTTTGCCGGCAAGGGTCCTGACACACAATAAGATGGATGTCCCCCGAGCAGCAAGCCTCTAGCCTTAGGGCTTCCATTAGAACACACTGAAGCAAGAGAACAGGGGAGAGGGAGGGGGGGGAGCACGCACAACAACACATGCATTTCAATCTGAAGTAAAAACACAATCTGGATGCTCCTGCACAAATAAAAACACATGATTAAGCTGCCTTTTTATTATTTATAATCGTCATTATATGCATATGAGATGGCACCCTCAGCTTAAGCCTAAGATTAGCCTTATTTCTAATCACCACCTCTTGCTATCTTGTTATGGGCCAATTTATTTAGTAAATCTATTTTTTGCACCATATTTTTTCCCCTGTCATTTCTCTGTCTTTTTTGTCTTTTATGTGTTTCTGTTTTTTCCCATTTGCCGCATCCTGTTCAATCTCTCTGACACGCTGCAAGGTGCAAGTGGATGCTGCCATCCTCAGTGGCTCTCCATGCTACATTAGTCAAGTTATTATGCTGCGATGGGGAGGAGATGAGCACCGAGCCCTGCTGCTCCTAGGAGACTAGCCTCCGTCACTCTCTCCATCACACACACACACACACACACACACACACACACACACACACACACACACACACACACACAATATACATGAGAGATGATCCATCTCCTGACCCAAATAAACAGCATGACCAACAGAAGAAAAAGCAGGAGATAGGGCAAGGGAGGAAGGGAGGGAGGGAGGGAGGGAAGGAAGGAGGGCTGGAAAAAAGGAGTGATGTCCATGGGCTCTTTTGTGGTGGCAGTGGCTCTTCTGTCGTCAGCCTCGACTCTGTCTTGCTCTGGCAGCCGCCCGTCTAGTGCTCACCTGAACCTCCAGACAGTGATGGGGGGGGGTAGACAAGGTAGACAAGATTGTCCCATGTGTGATGTCCAATCAAAAAAAGGAATGAAGGAGGAAAGAAAGAAAGAAAAAAAGAGCGAGTGAGTGTGATGCCAGTGAAGGGCAGCGTGTGCGGAGATCAGAGGGATAGGTGTAGCTCCTTTGTTTGCTGTATTGAGAGGGAACCCCCATGGACCTCCGACACAATGCAGCCAGAGTGGAGCCAAAGACAGGACCAAGGAGAGGGGCAGAGAGAGGAACAGAAGGCACAACACAACACCTCTCCTCTCGCTCTCCTCTCTCTCTCTCTCCTCGCTCTCCTGAGGCCAGAGCTGCTGGTTGCTGGATATTAAGACACAAATTGCATTCATGTGGGTCAGCGGGTGGCAGCTGATATCAGAAGCACAGATGCAGGAACAACACCTCCCATCAGACACTGGCACAATAATATTTTCATTCGCAGCTTTTCTATTGAAGGGAAACTTTGGGGAATATGTCTCTTTATGGATGGGCGAGCGGGACTCGCAAATTTCACAGACAAATGTGTGTGTGTGTGTGTGTGTGTGTGTGTGTGTGTGTGTGTGTATGTGTGTGTGTGTGTGTGTGCGTGCGTGTGTGCACGCGCACAGAGCCCAACAAAAGGTCCGCACTTGCCTTTGTGGCCACGGATTTCTTACTCTGATAATAATGAAATGCTCTCACTCTGATGTGGGGAACAAATATGTGAGGTGGAAATGGGGATGGGATGGATGGTGCTTGTTCCCGAATACGGACCTACATATCCATTTGTGTGTATGTGTATGGTATTGTGGAGTATGGGTTTGCACGTGGTGTGTGTATGTGTGTGTGTGTGTGTGTGTGTGTGTGTGTGTGTGTGTGTGTGTGTGTGTGTGTGTGTGTGTGTGTGTGTGTGTGTTGGGGGGGTTTGCAGCACCAGATGTTTCTCGCCTTGCTGCATTCCGGGGCTCTGTTTGGAGCCGTGGCACTGGGGGCTTGTGGGTAATTGAGCAGTGCTATTGATGTAATGGCAGGGCGGTGATTGTGATTGATTGGAGGCTCTGCCCGCTCTGAGGGCCACTGCCAACATGGGCCCGCGCCCATCCGACCCCATTACACAAGTCATCAATACTGCAGCACGGCAAAGCCCAGCACACAGCAGTAATGGCCAGAGGAGCCCAGCACCCGCATCCTCCCAGAGAGGGAGCACCCAGAGGAGGCCTGCACGTGCAGCACCACTGTGTGTGTGTGTGTGTGTGTGTGTGTGTGTGTGTGTGTGTGTGTGTGTGTGTGTGTGTGTCCTGCATATTTTAAATGTGTATATAGGAAGCAGATTAAATTGAAATGGGTAGAAAAATGAAAACCAAAGACATAAAAAAGGGAGAATAGAAAAAAAAACTAGCAAAGTGAGATCAGGAAAAGCCAATGCACCCCGGAAGACTAGAGATGAGTCCCTGGAGAAATTCCCTCAAACTATGGGAAAAGAAATGAGTTGAAATGTAACGGGGGGGGGGGGGGGGGGGTAAGAGATAAATTCTCTCTGCAGCTACCATCAGATTAGACAAAAAACCTATGCAAGCAGACAGGCATCATTAGGGCAGATTTTTCTGTTCCATCCCAGCGGCCGCTTGTTTGCTGACATAAATACAGGGGGCTTTCTGTTTGGCCGGTAATGGCGAGGTAATGCAGTAATGGCTTTCATCTCTCTCCAGCAGCCATGCATCATGCCGCGGCTTCAGGACAGCCCAGCCCAGCCCAGCTTCATATACCCAAACACACGCACACGGCCAAGGGGCGGGCCGGCCGCCCAGCGCCCAGGAGGAATAATGACTGCGTGGATGAATAAAAGACGGAAATAGCTAGTCTGAGTGTACCACTAATAGAGGCTCCGAGAGGGGAAAGGTGGGGGAGACATCAATACCCAACGCAAGCGGGGAAGGGGGACGGAATAGCATGAGAGAGGAGTAATGACTTTGTTACTCTATGCCTGTGTGTGTGTGTGTGTGTGTGAGTGTATGCATGTGTGTGTGTGTATATATGTGTGTGTGTGTGAGATGGGGATCAAGTGCAGCAGTGCACTTGCTTGTGTTTTACAGACACATTTCCCTGAGGAGATGCAGTGTGAGCTTTTGAAAATTAAGTGAGCCACATGCACTCCTAGAAAAAAGGCCTTTTTAGAAAATAAGTAGAATTCAACAAACCTCTACAGAATGCAAATGCAGAATCACGCTGAGGTACAAGGTGTGGCTATTGAGAGTAATGCTGTAACTCAATTTTAAGGAAGAAAACTTGCTCCACTCCTGTAATTCGTGTACTAATAACAATCTATTTCATAGTCACACCTGGTACATTGGATTTAGTGACTAAAAATTCTGGTAAGATGCGTAAGACAAAATCATCAACACATTCAGTAAACACCCATGCAACAATGACTTTTTGTGATGTTCATTTGGAGAAAAGAGTAAAGGCCCATTCACACCAAGAATGATAACGATAATGATAACTATATCCATAACGATAAAAGCATTCACACTGAACAACGATAAACAAAGTCTCTCCTTGTGTTAATGAATGTGACGGCTAAAATTCGATGGGTTCTGATTGGCTATTAGCATTTTATCGTTGTGAAAATCGCTCTGAAAGTGATCCCCAACGATATCGTTCTTCATGTCGTTATCGTTATAGTTTATGTGTGAACGTCGTCATTCATATTAACGAGAACGATATTTATTTATAGTTATCGTTCTTGGTGTGAATGGGCCTTAAGAAAGAGACCCAGAGTATTCGGTAGAGATCACTGCCTGATAGCACGCCAAGTGGCTGAGGATGTACCTGAATGAGGAGTTTCCCCAGGCACCGTGTTTGTCAGTGAGGATGTTGACGATCTTCTGGATCAGCTGGGTGCCAGTGACATGGTCGCGGTACTTGGCGGCACGGATGAGGTGGTCACACATCTTCTCCTCATCTCGCTTCTCAGCAGCATACTGCGCACAGTGGGACTGCAACGGGACAGGACAGGACAACACATCTCACTCTTCAATATCACAATGGACAGGACAGGACAGGACAACACATCTCACTCTTCAATATCACAATGGACAGGACAGGACAGGACAGGACAACACAACACATCTCACTCTTCAATATCACAATGGACAAGACAAGACAGGACAGGACAACACATCTCACTCTTCAATATCACAATGGACAAGACAGGACAGGACAGGACAGGACAACACATCTCACTCTTCAATATTCTGGGGCAACCGTGGGCTACTGGTTAGCGCTTCGGACTTGTAACCAGAGGGTTGCCGGTTCGAACCCCGATCAGTAGGAACGGCTGAAGTGCCCTTGAGCAAGGCACACAACCTGGGCAAACCTAGCCCATGAAAACATAACAAACTGTTCCGCCAAATCACAGACGAGATGCGTATTTAGGAGAGTGTCAATTACACGGAAGCAGCATGTGAGGGAGGGGGAGGAAGTAGCGAGCTAGCTCTCTGTTTTGTTTGAAAGTCAACAGAAGTGACGTTACCCAGCATCGCTTAGAGCAGTGGTTCTCAACCTTTTTTCAGTGATGTACCCCTGTGAAATATTTTTTCAGCCAAGTACCCCCTAACCAGCGCAAAACATTTTTAGTTCAGAAAAAGACTACGCTTCAACCACGACTCCATCGTTTGAGTTTTGACAGTGATTGACAGGTGATGACGGGTGGCACGTGACAGGTTGGGTTGAACCATCCTGGTATGGGGGGGGACTCTGGGTTTTTAGGATAATGAAATTGAATAGTCTACTGAAATATAAAATTAATTTTATGAACTTATATTTTCCTGAAATATTTATTATGTAAAATATTTATTACATAATTGTTTTTAAAGTATTTTTGCAAGGATTCTATTTTTTAAATGTATATTTTAAAATCTCACGTACCCCCAGGGGTACGCGTACCCCCATTTGAGAAACACTGGCTTAGAGCACCTTTAATTTAAAAATATATTTAATGTTGTTACTTACCAATAAACATATGCTTCGACATTATTATTGTCCTAAACCAGCTGAGCTAATGGTGATGCAATGGTGATGGTGATGTTCAGCTAATATTAGTTAACCCTACACAAGCCCAATAACATCCCACACCCAGTGATAATTGGATCAACCACAGGGAACTTCACATAATAGGTCAGTCAGCGGGCCTTTGAGACTGACTGACCTTGCTGTTATTATTAGTCCAATTATTAATTATTCCATTGTTAATAGTGGCCATTTTCACAGACAGCGTTCCAAAGTAAACCTCCTGGAATGATTTATGACACTGCTAATCATGGACCTGAAGGGCCACACCATTGATTAGGATTGTGAGTGTGTTTTCCTCTGTGTATGCATGCGTATGTGTGTGTGTGTGTGTGTGTGTGTGTGTGTGTGTGTGTGAGAGAGAGAGGGAGAGATTACATACAGCCGGTGTGTAGAAATTCTAGCCACGGTGGTAACAAATGAAAGTGTGGGGTCATTTCTGGCCTGTTGTCAAAGTGATTAATATCACTGGACACATATTTACTTATGCCTCCAGGGTGTAAAATCTGAAAATACCTACAATGCAAAGAGGGGAACATATTTCTTTGTCAGAATTTGTTATCTGAGAGGTCCTTTGATCTTACTGCAAGATGGGGAAACACCTTCAACTGGTGAAAAAAATTCAAGGAATGAAACTTTGCACAGAAGATATCATTTATATAAAATTGACTATTGTTTAAAGTACCACACCTTAAAAATAAATATTTCAATGATAAGGGTTTACAGGGAAACTAATAACAGATGCATGTTTTCGTTGTATGGACGTGGAGCACATAAGGAGCAGAGGCAGGTTGCTGAGGGTCTGGAGGAGCTCAAAACCAGAGCACAAAAACCAAGCAGCCCTGCAGAAAGCTATCTCAGTCTAAAGGTTAAGGCAACGATCGGCAACCCCTCTAATGCAATTCCCCTACTCCATCCATTGTGTGTTATGGCTCGAAATTAGATTAGAGCCAGCAGAGGCTGCAGCCCACCAGCAACAGACACAGATACAGTAGGGAGCTGTGCAGACACAAGGCCCCTGGCAAATGCAACCTGCTCAGGCAAAACTTGAAGCAGTAACCACCGCAGAGTGCTCCGTAATGGAGCTTCCCCTCCAATTTGGGGGACAACTCTTCATATCTGACAGGAAATCCATAGGTATAAATCACATTACAGCATCCGCTCTCCCCTAATTATCAATCTATGTCTCTTTGTGCAGCATTAAAGTCTGGCCTGACCTTAAACAGGGAGATAGGAGCGGGGGAGAGAGGGATGAAACATGTTTAAAGGACGGAGAGAGGGGGGGGGGGGGGCGGGGGGCACGAGAAGGGGAAGAGGAAGGGTGGGGGTAAATGTTTAAATGTTAACCTCTGGAAATGCCGGCAGAGGCAGAGGGGACAGACATGTGAGAGGGGGGTGTCCATTCATCTTGTGTCTGTGAGGGAGGCACAGGCCTGGACCTCACACACACACACTAACATAGGAAAGGAGCATAAAGTCACTTTATGATTTTTAAAACATACTGTATGTAGAACACACACATTTTGTCTTTTACTAACAAACAAGGAAATTCACTCGTTGGAAATGAATTGAGAACATCAGTAAATATGCACACAATAAATCATACAGTAACAAAAATGTGCTATCTGCTAAACTGCCCAGAAGAAAAACCACGCCAAATTCAACAGTGGCAGGAAGAGTTAATTATCACTGAACTCAACAACCCACATCAGCACTTCATAAATGAAAACCAACCTTAATTACAAACAAAACCTCTAAATCTGCAGATTGGTGCATTAGCAACCTACCCACCAGTCTAGCCAATGAGGGATTGACCACAGCCAGTAAAGCTCTTTCTTTAAATGGGGAGGAGGGATATGCACATGGTCTGCATCCTTTCTTGGGTCAAATGTATGTGGATGCTGTCAGAAACAATAGGTAGTCAACACACTCCAATGAAACCTGCATGGTGGTGTTGGGGCCACAGAGGAAACATCAGATCATAGTGGACCATTAGTGCAGGGCAGTCTCTTCTACAGGCCTATGATACCCCCACAACAGCATATCACCAAAGCAGCACTCTGAAATGCACTGAGGGCTGTATCCTCAGTTTTCTATTAGAACTGGGAGATCAAGGCTGACTAGCTGGTGTGGTGTAATCTGTGTGTGTGTGTGTGTGTGTGTGTGTGTGTGTGTGTGTGTGTGTGTGTGTAATAACAGACAGAGTAATGGTCCCCAGAACCGCTGAGCTCACGCATGCACAGACAGAATGGTTCCACCAGAGTCACAGGCAAATGACGGCTCGACAAAACATATTGTTGGAGCAAAAGAATAAAACCAGGCACAACTGCCACAACACACTCCACCGTGTAAAATGATACAGACTGTTGAATTGAGCAATTGTGCATAAGGTGTTCTACCTTAATGATTCCATTTTTTTCTTTTGCACATACACAAAAGCTATTGAGAAAGTGGCCATTCCTAGCCTTAAAAATAGAACAACAGCTCTAAATAAAACAAATCATATTCCAAATTATACATTTACGTCATGCATACCTTCTCGCAATCTTCTGAGGCTTTCAATCCTTCACTGTTCCAATGCTTTATCAGATCAGGGCACACATTCACAAAGCATTTTATCTTACCGCTAAGAGTACTTCTAAATCGCACTAAACGTTTTTAACTAGGGGTTTTTTCTTAAAACATATTCACAGCTGAAACCAACTTTTAGTAAGGACACTGACAACTCTTAAAATGATTGCAGCAACCACGGTGATTGGCTGATGATGAGTGACAGGTCTTTGCTGGTGAAAAGGCATGCGCTACAAGAGTACCATGAAGGACGAGAGAAATAAATAAATAAATAAATAAATAAATAAATAAATAAATAAATAAATACCTACATAAATACATACATACATACATACATACATACATACAACAGGCTACAAGGTAAATAGCCTAGTGATGGAATACACTATGAATTGATGCAGTATCTTGGCAACATTTTTTTAATGAATCTGTATGAAGACACGTTTGCATAAACGAGAAGCACTTGAATTTGATTTATAATGAAACGTTACATTTAGTTTAAATCTTGAAAATGAACGGTTTTGTGTCTTGCTGGTGGTGTTATGGCATCCCCCTTACAATGCACAATTACTCGCTTGCGATTGATATCTTATGTAAGCGATTCTGCAAGTGCATTTCAAAACAGTGTGATGTGAAATGCTACAAACAGCTGCTTACCATTGTTTGTGAATAGGTCTTTGTAAGTTAGGAGTCTTCTCAACTACATTAGTTACTTAGTTATAACCTGTCCCAGACTGTGAAAGTGCTACTTGTGCTTTGTGAATTACTCATAGGAGTCCTAAAGTTACGACGGACACAGACATTATTTTAAAGAATTTCTCCTAAATCCGCCAGTTACTTTTAACCTTTAACCTTTAACCTATTCTTTGTGAATACGGGCCCAGATCAGAGTACCAAATACAACAAATATAAAACGTTTTAAAAAAAAAAAAAACAGATGCTCTGACTTTTCCTTCTGAGTATTCTTTACGCTAGTGAATGTTTAGATGCCACCACATAAGGCAGATTGCTTCCTAATCAGTTTGAGGGGCTTGGATGAGGCTCTCTCTGCCATCAGTAGCACGTAAACACTGCTGCGCCCACAGAAGACCTCCCGTCTGCCTCTCCAGCGGAGGGTTCAAAAGCATAATCATGCAGCTCTGCGGGGCAGTGCCTCATTACCTCTTGTTTGTGTGGTGGCTCCAATGACTACTGCAGTGTGGCCTGTGTGGCCTGCACAGCGCGCGTGATGCACACCAACGACAAGGGCTCCTGAGGCGCCGCTCGAGCGCTGGCTGGCACC
Source organism: Alosa sapidissima (assembly GCF_018492685.1). NCBI lineage: Eukaryota > Metazoa > Chordata > Actinopteri > Clupeiformes > Clupeidae > Alosa > Alosa sapidissima. The sequence goes on along the minus strand of NC_055957.1, from coordinate 30,885,631 downwards.
GCAGACGCACAGCTGGGATCTTATTAAAAAGCCATTTGGATTTGCACTCTCTCCTGATGTTTCCAGAGCTGGTAGGGGCCAGAGCTATCACCTTCCCTTCCTTCCCAATTGACTGTCCCATCTAGCATCCACTCTCTCCCCAAGGGCGTCATTTAGACAGAAAAGCTATGCAGCTGACGGGAATGTCCTTGTCGCTGCTCTGCTGGAATGCAAATCTACAGCAAATAAGGTATTCCTAGAAGGTCTGGACGGGAACCATGGGGAAAAGACAGAGCAGGGGGATGGGGAGATGGGGAAGAGAACAAAGAAACAAATATGGAGATGTAGAACAAATCAGATTTCATACATTTCTCCTCTGTCTTGCACTTCATCCTTTGGCCCTTCCGTTCCAAGTTTAAATTTGGGGGAATAAAAAAAAACAGCACCAGGGGAATTCAGACAAAAGGGCTCGGAGCGCGAGGGGACGACAAGCAAGAAAAATGACAGCTTAAAAGTACAATGGCGAACAAAAGTCAGCGCATGACAACGTCTGACAGCAACCTCAATTCTGGAACGATGCTCCTGTCAGACAGCGCTGTCTCACTATTGATTCTCCCCCGCCGCTTCTCCCTCATTCTCACTCACTCCCCAGATGAGCAGAGGGGGAGAAGAGCCAGAAAGAAATAAATAACTGTCCCTCTGGAGCAGAGTGGAACATGTTTGCCCCCTACATCCCCATCCTCATTCCACACTGACCATCAAGGTTAACGCCGACGCAACAACTTATCAAAGTATCTCTCTGGCCGGCGCTCTCCCGGCTCATTCTGGGCTTTTAATGGACTGGTCACAATGCGTGGATGGCAGACTCTTCATCTTGGCCCAGGCCCCCCCTCCCCCTCCCCCTCTCCACCAGACACTGCCGCACCCCCATTAGTCAGCTGAGGGCCACGCTGCGCCGACTCCTGATGACTTCAAGGTCACGCCACGTGAGGAATCGTAGGAATTAACTGTCCTTTTGAGGTGAAAAATAGTCAAATGAGGGAGATGCACTGGAGATGAAAAATGAAGGTGTCCTCTGGAACGCGACTTGATTTACAAATGCAGGGGGATATTTTTAACTGAGCGAAAATAACACAAACACATATGGCAGAAAAAGCAGAGCAAGAGCAAGAGCAAGGGGGAAAAGAACAGGCTACGGTTGTCTCCAACACTGACTTAATCTGGAGGTGGTAGAATATCTAGAAAGTAGAAATGATTTCAATTTTAGTGAAAGTAGACAATACAAATCATTTCAATTTGACAATAACCTAAATACATCACAGGCAAGAAGTGCTTTAAATGATATTGCAGTGGAACACAGTTTATTTGTGCATATATGATGGATTCATATCTGGTGTTCATATACATCTTTATGTGAAAACTGAATGCAAACCCTGGAAGAGTTCTCAACCTCTTCTCAACCATTCACTCCATAATCTCAGTGAAGACAATTATATTAATACTGCCAAGCAATCCACTCTAATCCCTTCAAAAAGCCAGCCATTACGAGAGGGATTAAACCCCATTAAGGGCCAATAAAGAGATTACGCTCACAGCGTCGGGGCAACACTTAAAGCTCTCATGGGTTCACGCATGAGCCAAGCTGACGGAGGAAAACATGCACATCTATTCCTCCTAAACCCTTGGATTAGAAACATGTTCCAAAGATGTAAATAAAGATTGGGACGTATAGAATCTCAACTAAAGGTATCTTTACAATGCAATTAATAAACATTAGTTAATAAAACACTGTAAATCTGAAATCAAAAAGACCAATCCTGTTTTGAGGGTCAGTGTGCAGTTGTGCTGGTCCAGATTATATCGGAGTTGTGGGGGTGCGGAGAGGATGCTGGACTAATGACGTTAGGAGGCTAGACGATGCCTATAATGAGGGTGAATGCAGGGTTGATGCCATTAGTGGCGCGAATCACCTTACAGCCTGACGAGGAACAAAGACACGAAGCACTAATTACAGAAACCACAGCAGACAATCTCACGCATACCACCATCAGGAGTCTATTCAATTACTGCACATCAAGATCAAGTGATGGCTGACAATAAAAGAAGGGCGAGCACAAGAGAGAGAGAGTGAAAAAAGATGGAGTGGGGGGACCACTGGTGACCTCACGCTCTCTCCTACAACGCTATCTGGACCCCAGCATCTGGCCTTGTGCCCCACAGCCCTCCACATCTCATCCCTAATGAAGGACCCATAAAAAAGAGGACTTCGATTTCTCCCCCCGCTCTCTCTGTCTCCATCTTTCTTTCTCTCTCTCTCTCTCCCTCTCTTCATACCCACACAGGTATCAGATGCGATCGCCCGTTTGAATCAGGGGCACGATGGGGAAGAGATCTCTTCCGCATTAGGGATCCTATTAGAAAGAAAACACTAAAAGGTAATTGGATTTCCTCCTGTTATCTCCCTCAGTGTCAGCCCCTAGTGTCGCTATAATAACTTACTCTCCAGGGTGAAGATAACTCAATAAGGGCCACAGAACACAGAAAGGGAGAGACAGAGAGGGGGGGGGGGGCAGAGAGCATATGTTATGAATCTCCCAAGCGCAAACTTGTCTAAATCACCAGGCTCCTCCATTTCAGGCAGAGGTGCATATAAACCCTGACAGGGAGTAAACATAAATTCACTTTTATCTCTTGAATAATTCACTTTCTGCAGTCTGGCAGGCCACAGCCTGTGTCCTGAGGACAGCTAAGGTGCTGCAACACGCTGCTTCACAGGACAGAAGTGGGAGGACATCCCTCTCCTCTGAGCGCTGGATCAAACCAGGCAGAGAGCCGGCAGAGGCTCCGGTGTGTACAGGACCAAACAGAAGCATGTCAAAAGGACAGCCATGTTTAAGCATGAAACAATGACATCTGGGGCTTTTATGAAACTACAGTTAAGCATTCCTAGATAGAAATATGCTTTCTCTCTTGAGAGTGTACACGTGCACACAGACACACAAACACGCACATTGTGGAAAAGAAAGCCTATTAGCTTCAGACTCACTTGCTTATTGGGACAGCTTAGCCATCAGTCAAGAATCAATGCTTGTTCTCCACACTAAGAAGGATGTCCAATCCTTAAAGCACCACTGAGGGAGCCGTGAAAGGAGCATTTAGCAGATGTGTGTGACACCAGGAACACGCAACTCCACCACACTAACACACAAATCCACACAAGCTTGGGCAAACCATGCACTTTTTAACATTTGTCTGAAAATCTGAAATGGGGTAAAGGCTAGCCTTTAAAATGGAGGAGGCCTTTGGCAAGCGCCGGCTCTCCCCCCGGGGGGCAGGTTTCATTGGCCTGTTATTTTTATTGTGGCACTGCAAAATGAAACCAGGACCACAGAGAGAAACAGCCGAGCCCAAACGGAGGAAAATCAATACAGCAATATCAGAGGCACACTTATCGGCTCCATGCTTCTCTCAGAGGTCACTGAGGAGCAACTACATTTAAGTGAGGAATTCAATTGTGAAACATAGTTTGTGCTGGCTATGCCGCGTATCTGATTATAGAAGATTGGGATTTGAACGACAAAAAAAAAAGGAAGTGTTTCATACAACACTGCTCAGGAGACAGACAACAGAAAACCCTTTCATGGAAACCACTGTCTTCTAGTGTTAAACATAACAGACATGTATGTAAGGAAATATGTGAAGAAAGAAGTTTGATAGGAAGGTTTAATCAACATTAAAGCAACCTTTAAAGATGTGGGTGAAGAAAGTACAAATGACAACACATTGCACCAGAGATAGAGATTAAAGGGGACGTGTAGTTTATTTTAGTGTAAAACATTCAGAAATGGCCTAGAAATAGCAAGAGAATGTGAAGAAACATCTGTTTGATGTGATGTATTACCACTACATACTGTGTGTGGCACTGTACGATGCAAGTCAATGGAAGAGTGGTGTTACTAACCTAATGGTGCGTTCAAGACAACTCAAAACTACACATAGTATCTGGAGCTAAATGAGCACCTTAAACCTGGTACTCAAGGTTGTTCCATGAGCCTGTTTAAGAGCGTTTTCCTTTACGTATCTGGATATTTTTCAAATATTTTTTTTCTATCAATTCATTTAGGATCATGTCCAGAGTACACATACTTTTTTAATCACTTACAAGAAAACAACTTTAATATTCCCTGAACTCTGCATTGAGGATTTAACTGTCTTTGTAACCTTCTGGTTGATGGACCATTAATCGCTTAGAAAAATAATACATTCAAATAAATGTGAATGATTTCTAAATAAATATGCTAGTAATATCAAATAAACCTAATTGTCATACACAGTAATCTAATGTTTTTTTTCACATACACAGTGGGATTTACAGCAAAACAAATAATGAACCATACATAATGTTGTGCTGCCTGAAATGACAGTGACCAGCAAGATGGCAACATTAAAAAAATATATTATTTTTATTTTACTTTATTAAGTTATTTTTAACTCCTACCTCTTTCAGCTAACTTACTTTAAGGCAATGTGAAAGGAATTAACTAAAATCGTAGTCAAGATGCAGAGACTTCAATTGTGGCCAAATGCTGTATCTAGCAATGTTAGCTAAAGTAAATTTGTGTATGTCCCATGATTCAGATCTTCTCCATAATTTGTTTGTTGAGTTCTTCTTTGGCCTACGCTACGCACTTTTCCACTAAGTTTCATGAAAATCAGCTGATTGCTTCTGCGTGATCCTGCTTACAGACAGACACAGCACCAAAAACATCACCACTTTGGTAGAAGGAACAACTGAACACGAGGGGTTGGGGGTACCCCTAGCCATAATAGGTGTTACTGGCTCAAAGTTGCTGTGGTGGTGGAGCGTCTGATGGTAGGTACTGCACATGTTTGTGAAGATGATCGGGCAGAGAGGGGTGGGCCTGAAACACCAGACCTCACTGTTGAGTGTTCTGGAGTGAGTTTAATTCAATAAAACAGGAGGAAGCTGTTTGATAGCCCTTGTAAATCATACATGTACTGTAGACACCCCTGTTGATTACTGTAGTGGAGTAAGCAACAAAGCAAACAGGTACAAACCATGTCCTCTCCTTAGGCCCTGGGTGCTTAATATTGAGTATGCTTTGCCTTTAAGTAAAGCCCCCAAATTTTATAGTGCAACATATAATATGCGTTATATTGAATGTACTGTATTACTTTGTTGCAAAACTATCAACTACAGAAACACTAACATAAAGTAAGTATGATTTATCAACCGCCTTTATCCCATGTGTCAGCTGACCATTTCCCAGATGGCCGTTCTACTGCTGCTCCACTACGCCCCCGAAAAAACTGACCGATAAAACTGGTTGATGGTAGTGATCACCTCGGTCTTCAGTATGAGCCAGATGTAAGCAAAAAGAAATAAGCTATTGACCAGAGTAGGAACAAATTACTCTTGCCTTTAACAAAGGCACACTAAGAATTTGGGGCACAGTCACCGACTTCCTTTTGTGATGGCTGACTTCCTGGTGTAATTACACAAAACTCTGCACTATTCCTGCTCAGTTTTGATCTGACACTAGCGTTTCCTTGTCTGGTGCTGTCTGACTTTTAAAAGCTGGGCCCCATTTAACAGCGAGTTCGAGAATGAACAGCTCCACTCAGTAAGTAGTGCTGACTTTGACTGATAAAAATGCCCATAATTGTACCTGACAGTGTTAGTCTAGCCGTGAGAAAGAGCCAGGAAGAGAATTCCCCACATCACTACGTAACTCTGAGCAGTGGGGCCCTCAGTTTGTTCTCACAGATGGCATTGTGAGCAGACAGCATAGTTAAATAACCATCAGAGGGAGCCCAGTCCGCTCACTGCCTCAGGCAGGACTTCACCACCGTACACTACCTGCTCTGTCTTATATGGAATGGAAGAGAAGAGAGTGTCAAAAATCTCTGAGATAACCTTTGCCCATCGGGCTGATAATGTGAACAGGCACTGCAATCCAATAGACCACAGCGATGCAGCCATCAGAATCTCCTCCGAGATCATATGACTGATCTGGGCACAGAGAGGAAACATATGGAGGACAGGATCCCATACTATTCCTGCACTCAGCAGAGGTTTGATTGGGGATCATTAGAGCATTCTATTACATTCTCCTGGAACAGGGACAAAGCTGTCTGCCTTCCAGATGACAAGCTTGTCCAAAGTCCCTCTTCACGATGCTCTGTACAATCCAAAAATCACATACCCCCTGACGCAGTTGCTTACACATGAAGCTAGCATAGCTTTTGCAGAAGGGCTACACCAACGCTGGAGCCAAAGCCAGTAACTCTGGGCTCATGGCAGTGAGGAACAATAACAACGAAAGTCTCACGAAAGACCTGATTTGCAAATCTGATTGACGCTGGTGACAAGCAGTCGGCACCCAAAGCCTAAGGGTATGATCACATGACTCCAGGAGCTCCATGTGCCCCTAACTAAACAGACTACCACCACAGAACACAGTCTCAGCAGAGCAGATATCCGATAGCCTCACCTATTTACATTTACACTTTTTCCCCTCCTCTCCATCTCCTCATTTCTGAGCGTCAGACCCTGCCTTGAACCTTTCTTAAAGCATAACATTTTACAACTAGAGGGTGAGCGGGGGGGGTGCTCAGCAGTCTGCCCCTGTACACCAACCAAGAGGAGCAATGGAGGGCGAGTGTGAGGGGAGGAGAAGATGCTGTATTCCTGTCACTGGCAAAATACACCCCCAATGGGAACACAAAAGACAGAACATGATTCAGAGAGAGAGAAAGAGAGAAAGAGAGCGAGAGAGAGAGAGAGAGAGAGAGAGAGAGAGAGAGAGAGAGAGAGATAAAGGGGGTGGAGGGAAACATATAAAGAGACAGCCTAAAAAAAAGAGATGGTGAGGAATATAGAGAGAGACAAGGGGGAGAGGGGCAGAGAGAGGGAGCGCACAAGAGAAAGAATCTGTGACTACGGGCTGGCTTTAATGAAAGGCAGAGCTTGTGTTGTAGCTGCGGGGTAGCGCAGGCCGGCCCAGAGCGGGGCCAGGCTGGGCTGGGGGAATACGTGAGCTTAACGGCATGTTTGGTTAAAGGAACGTGCCAAAAGAGAAAAGGAAAACATTTACTCTCCGTCACTCTTACAAGCTCAGCTAAAGCAACAGACAGCAGTCTGGACAAGAGAGTGAGTCTTAAAAATGATATACCCTCGCTGAGTCGGTCACATCAGAGAGTGTTCCAAATTATTAGACAGAGTATATAAAAAATATCAACTTCCTCTGTTAAACTAGGAAAATATACTTAGATATAGGCATGTGTTGGCCTTACTGTCCTCACCAAAATATCCTTTTTTTTATTATTTTACTGTACAGTGTTAATGACATACTGATGCTTCATGCTTGTTCAAAAACTCAACAGTATATCAGGAATGGGTGAGGAAGTGGCCATTGCTCAACTCAGTTAGGAGATGTGAGGAGCTATGGGCTGGGCAGAGCTGTTACTGCTGTGTGCTGAATGTGGCCAGGCTGCTCTGGGCTCACCTCAAACTCTGCATGCTTGTGGATGTCTTCTGCTCTCTGTCTGCTCAGGATGAACTCAGCCTCGTTGGCCACACGCACCAGATGGTCCTTCATAGTGTGGCTCAGTAGCCTGTGGAGAAAAGAGAAGGAAACAGCGTCACGTACGCACACCAACACCTCAGAACACAACATGGAGAGAAGCAACATGGGGGAAAAATCTCACTCAAATACTCTAAATCTCACACATTTTTGCTGTCTTTTAGCTCATGATAACCAGTTGAGATTTTATTTACAAAAAAAAATAGATATCTAAAATAAATCCGGCTTCATTTTCTGAGAGAAACATACTCTTGAGATTTTTCAGCTCTGCAGTAGCACAGCTTGTGTGTGGACATTGAAACACACACACAGACTGTACCTGCAGTTTGGGTGAAAGGCTTTTAAGATTTATGAAAAAGAGCCGTATCTAGCCCAGTGCAAATGTAGCGTGTCAAATGAGCAGAACATCCAATTTAACGCTCAACTTATCACTTTCACACTGGAGCACGGGCGCTAATTGATTTGTTAATGATATGCATCTGACCCAGGGTGTCTCCAGGTTGTCTTTGGTGTTTAAACATTTGTAAAATCCTTCCTCAACCCCCTCCTTCCCACATCCCTTTCTCTCACACACACACACACTCACATATGTATCTAGTCTAATAAAACATGCACCCCAGGCCATGCGGCAGCCCCTCTGCAGCCTCTCACAGGTCAGGAGGGGTCACCAGCATGCAAAGTGGAACAATAACAGGCCGAGGCGGGGAGGGAGCGGGAATCCGCCGTAACTCGAGCCTGGTGTGTCCGCACCGGGCAGCAGGGGAGCGGAGGTGGCCTGGTCTCCGTGGCGACCTCATGCGCCATCAATAACACACAGCTCTCACGTCCACACTGAACTCCACTTTATGATGTCCCACTTGGCCAACACACACGTGCGCACACACACACATACTATACACGCACAGGCACACATACGCACATGCACACCCACACACACACACACACACACACCAACACACACACACCTTCACTCAATTGCAGGGCCCAGGGATAGAGTTACCGGGCCCTGCATCACAAATCAGGCCGTCTGCAGGAGAGCGGGGCAGACCCAACATGGCTCAGGCTGTGTTGTTTATTAGCAGCCGCTCTCAGCCGCTCTCAGCCGCTCTCAGTGCGGAGGTGACACCACGTCACCAACAGCAGCCACACTGAGCAGAGGTGGCTCATCAAGTGAGGAGGGAAGGAGGGAGAAGTGGAGCACAAAAGGTAGAGCAGGAGAGGGAGAGAATGAGGAGCAGAGGGGGGAGGAGGTCAGAGGATGGGATGTGTGTCCACCATGACAAGGAAAACAGATCCCTTAATGGGCAGTGAGGCCAGAGAGTGAGAGTGTGTTGAATATCGGAGTCCTTCTCATGTCCCATGTTCTATCTGGCCCTCACACTCCCACTCCCAGGTCCCAGGGGAAGGCGTCAGCATTGGCTGGGAGTCTTATAGTCTGAGGAGCAGACCTCTCTCCTCTCTTCCAGCCGTGACCTTCTGATCTGAAAACACGGCCCTCCGGGTGGAGAGAGAGAGAGAGAGAGAGAGGGAGGGAGGGAAAGAGAGAGGGGGGGGGGGCGTGGGGGTGGGGGTGAGACAGAGAGACACCAAAGAGCTCCGAGAGGAGCCTAAGGTGAGCTGGTGTGGTCATCCTCACCTGCCCTCGTTGACGAGCTCAATGAAAGCCAGGCCAGCGTTCTTCTGGATGGAGTTCTGCCACTCCTGAAAGAGAGACATTCACTCATTAGGCTCATGAGTCCACAAGCATAACAGGGCCCTGACAAGTCACACACTCAAAACTCAACATTTCAGAAAACTACAGACAGTGGGAGAAGGCCTGTACTTCTGGAAGGATTACGGTAGCTCTGCCGTCTGCACCTCTGCTGAAGTGTTAAACTTGCAAGTGTTAGTCCAAACAACCAAGCCACCGCAGTCCGAGCAACAGCTTTCAATGGCCTTTCCTCCCCACACACGCACTAGCAGCTTTCAGCCTGGACATTTCTCACAGTCCAAACACCATTTCAGCACCACAGTCTGAACTGTGAGATAAAAACACGACAGGCGTTCCAGGCTGACCGCAGCAGAGCGCTCTTGGAATCTTCTGGGTAGAAAGGGAAACCACCCTGGGACTGAACACAAGAGGCTAAATTTACAGCTTCCAGCGGACAGTGTTATTGAGACAACTTGTGCAGCCGATGGTTTCATACCTCTAATAATTTACATTTAATCACCTGCCATTTCCCACAGTTGTAAAACGCAGCCGTGGAAACCGTGACGCATGGATTCTCTTATCCAGATATTTAACGCTGGAAAAGGGGGAGAAAACTGAAAGCTAAACAGACAGGGCTTCACTCTGCCTGAACATATACATAAGAATATGCATGCATCATTGACTGACATCCTGTTGAAAGAGAATTATTGAACAGCCCCATGTGCAAATCCAGGTCTGTTTGCACCACTCAGTGAACAAGTGTCATCATTACTCATCATTCCCAAACAGTCCCCCAAGAGTCACAGGTACATCACCTTTCTGAAATACCAGCACAATTCAGCACATCAAACCCAACCTTCACAGCCCGCGTCCATTCTACAAACCCCCACCCCAAAGACACACACTGGTGTTTGTCAGAGTGAGGCAAAACATTGGCCGATGGCGGTTTACAATTGTGCAAATCTGGACACATTTTCTCAGGATGCCATGAGGATCATAAATCATCATCAAAGCCTTTTTTCATGCAATCGCTGTCTGCCATATTACAAGCCTAGACTACAATCAGCAACTTTGCAGTTTATTATTGTGATCAAACACAACTGAACATACTTTAAAATTACAATCAATTCAGAACTTTAGGGGATGATAAGAAATTGATGAGACCGTGAGAAAAGGAAATTAAAATGAATGAGACAAAAATAGCCAGAAAACAGACAAACAATTTAGCATGTGGCTCACTGAGACGAGTACAAGGAAAAACTAAACACACCACAACAAACAGAGCAGCATGGGCAGCCACACAGCTCCACACTCTCAGAATGTGATAAAGTAATCTATAGTAATAGATTTTTTTAGAGATGAAATTTCTAAAAAAATTTCATCTCTAAAAAAAAGAGATGAACACTGGAAAGACAATAAATGAATGACCATTCTTACCGACCAGCTTCTTACTTTGTGGTGAATTACTGACAATATCAGCACTGCATTTTTTATTGAGCCTACACACCATACTACAACATAAATGAATCAACTGAGAGAGAAGGGGAGAGGCATTATTTTTTAATTAAAAGAGCCAATGACCCCAATCAGAGAAGGACTGAGAGTACGACCAGAGGTGGGAGAGGGACAGCTCCTTGACTGGTATTGGATTTATTTTTGCGGGTCTCTGATAGGCTTTATGGCGATCACAGGCAACTCCAACCTTCCCCTGATGAGAGGATACAAGAAGCCATTTGTGACCTTTCAACTTTGCCCTGACCTATCGGAGGTACCGCCACCCTGTCACCTCTGGTCGCTGTCAAGGAAACTGCTCCCCTCTGATCCATTTTTGTCATTTCACACAATGGGTTCTACCTGATCCATGATCACCCTGAATTTATAGACATCACAAAGCAACAATCCCTCAAGATCAATTCTTTTGAAAATGAATCAAGGCTGCAAATCCCCCACAACATTGTACATAGGCTGTTGCACTGATTACCAGGCCAGTAGAAACACATGACTTAAGTATGATGATCGTACAAAGAGAGCAGACTTATGCACACTGGAAGGAGTTTCTCAGTGGCGAACACTGACCATGAGTGAATGAAAGCAATCTGTTCATGGTACAAAGATGTAAAGATTTTACAGGCTGATAAGAGCACAGTAAAAGATAAGCTGGGACAAAAGATCAGGCCCTAGACCGAGCACAGCAGGAGCGGAGAGATCAGGAGAGGCCGCGGAGACAAACAGAGAGCAGCTGCTGAGCAGGCCCTCCCTGGGGGAGCGCGGCAGAGCGGAGGCCTCTAGCTCCAGGGCACACAGCCTGCTGCTGCTGCTGCTGCTGCCGCTGCTGCTGCTGCTCCTGCTCCGTGAGCACTTGGAGAATAATCATGCACCGGGGAATAACATGGAACATCGAAACAATTTTTGAGCAAACTTTCTGCTCTGATGAAATATTGCCCTTTTAAAAACAATAAAGAGGAAACTCTGATTCTGAACTTGTGTGCTTTATTCTTAACCGCTCAGACATGTGAAAATGTCATGGTAACATGTGACAGTCAGGCGTTTTAAATGCGTGTCAGCAGCACATGGGCCAGTGGGCCTCCCTGCGTGCGGTGTCCTGTTGGTAGTGTTTAGTGCTGGCCTGATGAGGCCCGTGGCACCTCCACCTCTACACCAGCACTAATGAGCACTCAGTGGGGGCCAAGGAATTACAGCCACAGCTAAACAAAGCTGAGGAAACACAGAGCCCCCTTCCCTTCCCTTCCCCAGCGCCCCCAGTCTCCAGGCGCCTCTGCTTCTCCTCAGCCACCGCCACATAAACAAGCTCAGCGCTCAGCTCACCTTGCTCGCCTCCATCACTTACAATCACGAGTATTTGTTTGTTTCTTTTCTTGCATGGGCTTGCATGAGGAGTCAGAAACGGTAGTGAAGCGGAGAAGCCATCAATCAGGAAGGGGGCGTGGGCTGAGGCCGTAACGAGACACAGACGCTTTGGGCTGCAGCCGATGCTGCAGCCAGATCTGATGATATAAAAGAGCTACTGTGAGCCTTTGATGGAGGAGCAGCTCTCCGGTCTGACTAGAGGAGGCCTGCACTGGTGGCCTGCACGACGGGTCCCAACATGGCTGCCGTTCGATGACGGGAGGGATGCAGTCGACTGCACAGCCTTTATGATGTGATCTCCGAGAGAGATGAGAGCTGTGGGTGTTTCATTAAGGAATCTCGGAGGATTCCACTGACATATGAGCAGTGGTACAGGTTTTCAAACAAATGACTGCGCTTGATATGTCATTGGCTTTCATCGCATTTAACCAACACATAGCATTTATTAAAAGGCCAGTTAAGAGATTCCAGAAGCACATCCAGCGACATCTCAGATGCTTGGACATGTCTCACTGTCTCCCGACATCAACACTCCTGGCGCTGATTATGCAGAAGAGTTTAAAAAAAAAAAAAAGTGGATTTCTAATTTGTAAAACAGTGTCAGATGAAACATGGCCTCTCTTGTCAACCAACGTAAGGATATGAGAGATGACAGGCTGCTTTGCTTTGCTATGCCACCCCTATCACAATGCCATCTGACAGGACATGCAGACGCTGTAATTACTGATGTGTCTGCCACAACACTCTATAGGCCACATGCATGTTCTCAGATCCTATCTTGTCTGAAGGAAAACATACACTTCCAAAGGACACAGTGGCTTGTGCTTTGGTGAGCCGTTACAACGTGCAAAGGGGTTTTAGCACTTGGGGAACAAACATTTACCCAGCCCATATCCTGTGCAGGATGCAGATCAGATTTTTCAAACAACCCTGTCATTGATCTCTCACACTCTTAAAAGACTGAAACCAGCACAGGGCTCTAACAAGGACCAATAAATTATTACAAAAGATTCTCATTTTCATCCTTTTCTTTTAAAATGATGCATACAGGCATGAACAAATCATTCAGTGGAAGTCAGCATAAGTGGACAGATTTCAGGCTTTGCACAGAATGAAACTATTCTTTAGAGCAGCTACACTATGCACGTGCACAGGGAGACGCAAGTGGACTAAACTGACCAACAAGAGCACACCAGACCCCCAAGTCCAAGAGAAGAAAAAACCCTTTCAGCTGCATTCTGGACAGACACAGAAATCTTGTGTAAATAACACCGATTGGCTGTGCGAGGCAGCGGTAAAACAGTCAGGGAAGGGAATTAAAAGTCACTCAGTTTTAGGAGGTCCCAGGACGACTGGCCCTCTCTTCTCGACAGGAAACGCACCCCTCCGGCTGCATAGCTGGCATCGGCAGGACACCGGCAGAATTAAGGGCCAGTTGGTGTTGGGCTGTTTGGCCTGGGCCTCTGAGGAGCGCCATGTTCAAAGAATGCAGCGTACAAGGGGAGCCCCGAGCCAGACGGGGCTGTGTCCAGACGGAGGTGGCGCGGGACGAGGGGGCCAGGCAGAGCAGAGGTGCAGTGGGAGGGGAAAGACAACACGGCCACTGCACTGCTCTTGAACCTTCTGTGTGTGTTATGCTTCTCAGCAGGACAGAGCTCCAGCTACGAGGGTCGAGGGGGCAAAAGTATTCAGCCTTCGCTTTCCAGCACATTCCTCTACTCTCACCTCTCTCTCTCTCTCGCTCTCCACATTTTTGCTGATCTTTTTTTTCCTGTGCTCCTCTGACTTAATACGCATGCAAGGCTCTGAAGATTTTAACAGTTTAGAGCTGGACATCATAAGAAGACATAATTGTGAAACCTTTCACAAAGTCATCACTGAAGGAAGCTGTGAGGGAAACACACTTCATATGATGACTTGTCCCAGTTGACTCATCATAGTGGTTCCATTAAAAGCAGGTTTTTTGACTCTTGAGAGAACGTTCTCCTCTTCCTCGTCCAAAGCAGCCATGTCACAGGGCCACAGAGATCCAGTGAAAGCTGATCCAGAGCAGTCAAGCCTCCCGCCAGCCAGCCATCGAGCCATTGCTGTGTAGTGAGTCCAAGATGGAGTAACCTGGACACTGGCTGCCCTTGTGCCGCTGCGGGATGATCTCAGGTCAGAGTATCGATCCCAAAGCTGCCGTGCCCACAGGGAGGGTTAAACTCCTCTGCACCCACCACTCTCTATTTCTAGCCCTTAGGGCAAGGGTCAAAGGTCAAGAAAAGCCAAGTGCTGGGGGACTCAATGGCGCTACCTATCGACTCTGTGTGACATGCCCATCTGTTTAACAGCTTAACTCTGGCTCTCCCTACTTATGTACACTATCCACGACAACATTAAGAAAATACAACCAATATGCTAAATGGCCAAAAGTTCCCACTGGTCTGACAACCTAATGGACCATGACATGTTTAGTTTAAGAATCTCAGAAGTAAATTTAATTATTTGTAATTTAACTGTCCATTTCAATGCCCAATGAAGCATTGTATTTTTTTTACTACATAATGAAAAGAGCTTTTCACACATGTTAGATAAGAATAATTTAGTATAATGTATTCTCTTCCACACATGTATGCCTACTCTTCCACACATCAAAACACAAAGAACATTTACATTGCAGACAAACACACGCACACACACACCCCAATTTTCTCATCTCAATACAATTACACCACCCTCTACGACAACTTCCCTCTTTTCTGCCTCTCTCTTTGCTCTCTCCATCTGCAAGGGTTATAAACAGCAGAAAGTAACAGATGACCTGACAGCGGGCCCAGACAATAAGCGGTGATCTACGGAAGCCAGCCACGGCCCCCTCGCTCACATTTATCTGACGGTGTCTGGCCAATAGCCTCTATGTCACAGCGCAGCGCACCAAACATGATTTCTCTGCCTTCCTTATGGATGCTGTTGACTGGAGGCCGGCCTCATCTATTCATCTGCGTTGGGCTGAGATGCTCTGTAGGTGTGCGGCATCAGGGCGGGGCCAGGAGCTGCTGTAAATCTAAACCCTCCTGGCCAGAGAGGGCCTGTCAGGCCACATTACGCAACCCAGATAACAAGCCTTTTTAAGAGCCCCGTCCAGCCTGAGTGGCAGCGCCAGGACTTGCAAGAAAGACACTCATGTAATATGCAAGGCCATTTTGAAAGGCCCATCACTTGCAATTACCTGGAGTGAGTGAATGTTTTGATAGCTATGATTCAGTCAAACCACCCCCCCCCCCCCCCCCCCCCACACACGTCCCTGCTTGCTGTGTTTCAACATGAAGGCTCTCTTCTTCCCATGACTAAAAAGGTTCTGGCACAGACATTTTTGGCCAGAATACACGCTGATGAACCAAAGTTACAAAATGAGCATATTGCTTGAGTGACAGAATTCTGCTCTATACAACAGATTGATACATCTGAGCCATGTGGAGATGCACCTCCAAGCATGTCCAGCTACACATGTTCCACAGTAGTAGCACCTACCTCCAGAACCTCCAAGATAAGCCAGTAGCATTTCAATGGACCTTCCTATGTTAAACAAAAGGTTGGCTATGCCCATATGAATAGCACATGGCAAGCCTTAGAGCAACTGACTGCCGTCATATTTAAATTCAATATACTGTATGCACTAGACATTGGATCAATAGGACTGCACAGAATGAAGCAGTCTGCAGTTAATGTTCAAAGTGCATTATGTGCAAAGAAAATGATCCTTTAATTGTGGTTGAATGAGGCTGCTTGAACAGAAGACGCCATCAAACAGTGCTTTAGCAGCCCTGCTCTCAATGGCAGCCTGAGAGGAGCGGCGTGCACCTCGCTTTCCTCAGCAGTGATTAAAAACTCCTCAGTGACCACGACCCCTGAACCCTGACCCTAGCCCTACTCCATCTCGTCACAGGGGAAATTAATTGAAGAATTCTTAGAGATGCTATCGGGCCCATTTGCTCCGACCCCATCCTGAATGAGATGGTAAAAATCAATCAGGTCCATCTCCTTAGTTAAGAGTACATCCACAAGATGGCCGACTGTTCTTTTCCAATCACACTGTTTCTTTTTTTTTTGCTCAGTGTGTGGGAGTAGCTGCATAAAACGGAGCTTGAAATCT
Source organism: Alosa sapidissima (assembly GCF_018492685.1). NCBI lineage: Eukaryota > Metazoa > Chordata > Actinopteri > Clupeiformes > Clupeidae > Alosa > Alosa sapidissima. The sequence goes on along the minus strand of NC_055957.1, from coordinate 30,869,352 downwards.
GTCCCTTTACTCTTGGGGAAATGGGAGATATTAATAATTTCTTCAAAAGAGCCAGAAGGAGCCAATAAACACACAAAATTGGAGAGCATATTCTAAAGAAAATAATTACGGCTATGCGACAGTCTGTGTGCAATTTAGACTGGAGCAAACAGAGAAGCTCATTTAGGAGCAACGGTCCCCCAGCCCCTCCTCACTCGTCCAGCCCACTCCCCCTGCAGTGGACGCTGGAGTTTGGGCGCTTCCCCCACTACAACACAGCATTTGCATGGGCTGGGAGAATTTGGAGAGGATGATTTATTGAAGCAATCAGCACCAAGCTTGCTGCTGCATCACTGGGCCAGCATTCAGCTTGGGGCTCTCCCTCAACCCCACTTTTGCAGACCACTGTGTGTGTGTGTGTGTGTGTGTGTGTGTGTGTGTGTGTGTGTGTGTGTGTGTGTGTGAAGGGGAAAGAGAGGCAGAGAGTGCAGGAGAGAGAGAGAGGGAGAGCTTGAGTGTGTGGTGGTGCACAGAGATCCCACCTTTGATTAGATTAGCATTAAACAACAGCATGACAGATATGACAAATAGGGGCATTAGAGCGTGTCATTTATTCTGCTGTGGGCTGCTGGGGTTCAGTGCTCTCTCCCCGGGCCCCACTTCCCCAAATGTATGCGGCCACTGACACCCGACTGATGGGTAATCTCTCTCTATATTACCGCTCGAGAGGAAGTCAACTGCATAATGCAGCAGCAAGGGGAGGGAGAGGAGGCCAGAGATGCAGTCTTTTTTTGGTTGTTGGTGTGTGTGTGTGTGTGTGTGTGTGTGTGTGTGTGTGTGTGTGTGTGTGTGTGTGTGTGTGTGTGTGTTTTCTAAATGAGTGATGAGGGTATGGGAGATGACATTCATCTGATGTGTTTTAGGTACATTTAATTGCTTGTGAAGCTGACATAAAATATATGCATCTATATCATTGGGTTTACTGTGTGGCTTTCAGGATGTGAGCTTGTATATGCGTGTGTGAATTGAGTGTTTGTACTCTGAGTGTGTGTGTGTGTGTGTTGGGGGGGGGGGGGGGGGGGGGGGTTCTATCCATAATAATGGATAGAACCCTTTTATTTGTCATCGCTGCACAATGCTGTGCATGTGGACAAGGGTCTGGAGGGGCTTGTTAGGAAGGACCATTAGCCTTGGTCTACCAAATCGACTGCAGTGTCTCAGTTATTGTGTTCACCCGATATGAATTCACCATTTGTATTCCTGGACCCTCAATCAGCCGAGCCCATATAAACTTGGCATTCTTGGCCAACACAAAACAACCAGCGAGGGCAATCGATACGTGGACACATCAATTCAGCATTATCCTGTAAGCACAGGGAGGTCAGGGAGTGGAGAGCATGGCCAGAGGTGTATGGCCAGGTCACGGCCCCTGACCCTTACTGCCCCGTCAGGGCCATTAAAACCACTCCACACACCACGACTCCGGAAGTTTGTGTGCTAATGCGGAGAGGTGTGCAGATACAGCGCAGGGTGTTGGCCACAGATAAGAGATGCGATGGCTAGAGGAGATGCACTGCTCCTGTTTGATATGGACACAGATAAGAGATGCGATGGCTAGAGGAGATGTACTGCTCCTGTTTGATATGGACACAGATAAGAGATGCGATGGCTAGAGGAGATGTACTGCTCCTGTTTGATATGGACTTACCTGTGAACACAGCAGCATCACCAGCTCCACAACAGAGCTGCTGGACTTCATACACACCAGACCTGCAGGAGGAGGCAGACACAGTGCACTTAGCAACCTCTCGGAACATATTGCACTCCAACATTATGTCTATATTACACACTGAAAAGCAAATACACTATAGTGGCAAATGTCCATTTCGCGTCCAGATACGGTATGCATGTGTCCACAACTGCACACATACCGAGTACAACCAAAATCAGCGACATATTGCCTGGGCCCAAAAGTATTGATGTGTCTAATGAGTGAACATGATGTTACTGTAAACTAATACATATTTGGACCTTGTATTACAGGGGGGAAATGTGGCAAGCATATGTCCTATTGATCCACACTATCTGCCACAGAGAAGCTGACGCTCATTACACATGCAGAGAAAAGGAGCGACAGAGGGAGAGAGAGGGGGGAGAGGAAAAGAGAGAGGGAGGAGGGGGAGAGGAAAAGAGAGAGGGAGGGGGGCATGGCACTTTGACCTTCCTCTTCTGTGATACTCTCTGGCCACAGGCTCCCTACACCTATCAATCAACTTTCCATTCTGTATGCTGGCAGCACATATCCCAAACACTCTTATTAGGCACGGGACCTCTGACCCACGGCTCCATAAAGCCACTGTGCTGTTATAATCAGTTAGTTAAAGGATACTTCAGCTGCTTTTTATGGCTTAAATCTGATTACGGAGCAGGCGATGTGGAATATTTACTGGCACTCGGCTCCTCACCACAAGGTGTTAATGGGGAGGGAGGGAGAGAGTGTTTGAGTGTGTGTGAGCACAAATGGTAAAGGGCCCATAAATCTGTGATATCAATCTGTGTTGTGTGTGTGTGTGTGTGTGTGTGTGTGTGTGTGTGTGTGTGTGTGTGTGTGTGTGTGTGTGTGTGTGTTGCATTCAGCTGAAATGTAAATATTGCATTCAGTGTTGTCACTTTGTGGTATGTGTCATTCTGCTGTGGACACTCCTGTGTAGAAACACATTGCTCTCTCTAGGGAAGTCCTGCCCAGTGCGGAGGCTGGCAGCGGGAGCTGGACTCACTTGTGCCCTCTATGAGCAGCTCCTGCCCATGGCTGCCCAGCAGCGTGCGGGACAGGAACGGAGCAAAGTCCACAAAGATCTCCCGCAGCAAGGGTGCAGCCTTCTCCAGCGCGTGCTCCAGCCTCTCAGATATACTGCAGGAGAGAAGAAGGAAGAGGAAGAGGACGAACACATGAGACTGTATTAAACATACACACCATACAGCTGACGCTAATAATGAATGCAACTACTATTCATAGCACCATTAGTATCATTAAGAATGAAGAATCAGAATGAGAAGTAGCTCGGCTAGGTTATGGGGAGGAGGACACAAAGGGAGGAGCTGTGCTCCGTTGGTCCTGGACCATGGCCCCTCTCTCCCTCGGCTAGATGGATCACCTCATGCTGGGGGTGGTGTGCTGGCTGGCTGGGGACAGCGCAGGGACAGATGGCAGGTTGGCGCTTCCAGGATCAGCTACTGTTGGAAACCAGAGAGCTCATTACTACAACACACACACAGACACACATAGGAGTGTGTGTGTACACACACACACAGTAGATGAACAGACATGTTCATGGATACGCACACTGGCAATACACACCACACTACAAAAAAAAGAAACAGGACCTTCTGCTGCATGAGTGAAACCAAGTTGACAACCAAGTGACAAATAACAAGTGTTTTCACATGAAAACCTTGGTGTATACAGTACATAAATTATATTTCTAAACAAACACATACAACAAAAACTGCTCACACAATTACCCAAAATAATATGTCATGGCAAGGAAAACGAAATATCAGGAATATGTCTTATTCCTGATGCCTATTCTAACTATTCTAAAACCTTTTTGCACTGAAAGCAACATCACATAACATTGTATTCTTTATAATTATCCTCATTTCATTAAAAATATAATCAACATATACAAAATAAAATTAAAATAAAATAAAAAAAAACTCACTAATCTCTATCTCAGTTTTATCAGTCTTAGATTTGCTTAGAGTGTATCCATGTAACTAATTAAAGGCTGAGGTGGATTGAAATGGAACCAACAGGTTCTGTTCAACATCCGTTCAATATATCTTGTGGAGTATGGATTGACACGCATGTATGCGTGTGTGTGTGTGTGTGTGTGTGTATCCTCTCAAAGACTCTGTGGCCCTACAGAGTGGCAAGGTCCAGATAAGTGTGTGGAATGCGTGGGGAATGTGCTGGAGAGTGTGTGGCCGTGTGGACGGCTTCTCTCCAAGCTGCTGCATGTTTGCCCGAGGACAGAGGTCCATCAGCAGGGGCAGCAGCCACTTCACCAACCCAACACCGAATTAACTTATCTCCACTGCCTCCGACTGTGGGGCCTGCCCTGGTCCCACACACACACACACACACACACACACACACACACACACGCATGCACGCGCACACACATACGCACACACACACAATCAGACAAACTGAAGCACACACAACAGAGTAAGCTGCATGGTCAATAAGGACTCTCTGTCATACTCATTCTTCTTTTGACTGCTCAAGAGCACATTTTGAGTCATGCCTTATTCTTGTCCTTATGCTTATAATGTTGTAGCACTGTTCTACATGTCTGGGTGCACTGTTCTACATGTCTGGGTGCACTATTCTACATGTACAGTATTTTCACTCATGTTTCAAGAGGGCGAAACAGCCTCGAGGAACAAATTACAAGTGCACCATGGTGTGATGCTGTGAATAGCCCACCTGTGGCAGACTCCGCTGAAGTGCTCTGGGTAGCGTCACTGCTGGACACCACGGCCACGTTGTTGACCGGAGTCCCACCTGCTGCAGAGGCTGCTGGGTTGGCCACAGCGGACGAGACGCTGGCTGGAGATGGAGCTCCTCCCGCCTTCTTGGGCCCCACTACAACACTCCTAGAACCCACAGAGAAGGACAACCACATGAATACTCCACCACCAAAGAGTGTACACTGCAGCTCACGCTCACATGTATACCACATAAATACTCATTTACAAATAATCTGCTCTTCTACTTTTCCAACCCTCCCATTCCAACCTCCTGCCACCGGCTCCTATTCTGTATGAAACGTGCCTCGGCCATGTTGTTGGTGGGACCCGCTGCAGGAGCATTAATGCGGGGGACGTAATTAGGGACCTGTTTTCCCTGACACAGAGTATCCAATAATGACTGCATCCATCTTCACTGCAATCAATGGGCTCCTTGCAACTCTCAATCAGCTGGCCCAACAAAGTGATTCATTATCAGAGCATTACCAGATGATGTGGCCCTCAGTCATTAAACAACAATTCAGCTCCATGCCACCACACAGAGCTCCACAGCTGACAGTAGGTCCAGATATGCCTTTTTTTTAGCCCGCTGGCGTATTTCTTATAAACACAAATGAAAGGATACCATAGTAACCAAGACACATGAGACACTGCAGTTCCTACAGTGAGAAGTCACCTTAGTCTGGGCTGAGAGGACAACAGTAGCATATAAAGCTGTGTCTCCTAGGGCATGTTAACATGGGGGGAGTTGAAAGCCAAATCCCCTCAGACACTGAGGAACAGCTATCTGGAGTCAAGGCTTTGACAGTTTGCAGGATATTTCAAAGAGTCAGGCCGAGCCCTTTATCATCACTGATGACAGGCTATCTTTGTGTAATCATAACCTCAGTCTTTAACAGGGTCAAACAAGCTCCACGTCCTAGCAGTCACACAGGAACATGTAGTTTCATTTCACCAGGGTAAGTGTGGGATAGTTTGGGAAAGAGGAGGTGTTCAGGTTCTCATTTGAATAGCAGGACTGACTGACTGTTTAAAAAGCAGAAAAAAACTCAAATAACTTCAAACTATCTTCAATAACTTCAGATAACTACATACCCTCAAGCGAGTTTAGTCTCACACAAAATATCCAAACAACATATCCATTACTAATGGCTAAACTCCTTAATAACATAAGATTACATACTGTAATACATTACATAATACAACAGGAGGTATTTTAAGGAATGGAAATAATCTGCTTTTGGTGTACCACAGTATTTTGAGGTAAATTGTGAGATCAATTATTAACAAAAAATCACATCACATCAAGCCTTCCTGGCATCCTGCTGTGCTGTGAGAGGCACCTGTTCCATGGCTAGAACGCTAATTAGCCTCAGCTTTCTGCTCCTCTTCGAGAGCTCCTCTGTAATTAAGGCATAACGTCTCAGCCATAAAGTAACTGCAGCATGCCAACATTAAAAAGACCACTACCTCTGCCTCATTACACCTGACCATTTGTATCTGGCCATGTGCTGGACACAATAACAACACAGCTTGGCCAAGGGCAAAATACGTATTCACTCAGGTCATCTAAGAGTCATGAAGAAATCCTGTACATTAATTTTTTAGCATAATACATAAGCTATTGTGCCTGTCATTTCCCCCCAAAAAACTAATTTTAAATAAACCATCAAAAATAAATGTTTTTGGAGTGTGTGACTATTTTTTTTTTTTATGAGTTTCCAAAAAATATACTAAAGATATACAGCAACAAAAATGTCATCAGACATAAAAGATCTCCCTCGGTCCTGGTGCCTGTTTGAGGGGAAACCCAGTGAAGGCGCTGAGGAGCAGGGGTTTCTGTTTGGGTCCATCTGCTCATGGGCTTGTGCAGTTAATAATTTAGTGCTCTATTATCCCCTCTGAGCGGACATGGACACAGACACACACACACACACACACACACACACACACACGTACGCACACGCCTACACGTCTACGTTCCTGTTCTGTGCTATCACCATTGAGGAAGCATACAGAGATTAGACAGCAGAGAGCGGTGGGACTAAGATTTTGGCTCAATCAATTATTTAGGGGTTTTAACCACCAATGCATGCAAACCCAATCAAACAAGTGTGTTTCCTGTTCCAATGTAAGTGGGTCTGTTTATTGTCTGGGTGTATGTTTGTATAATCTACATCTGGAAATGCAGGTGTGTGTGTGTGTGTGTGTGTGTGTGTGTGTGTGTGTGTGTGTGTGTGTGTCTACATCTGGAAATGCAAGTGTCACCTTTACCGTTGATGTGCATATTATGGATTGATACATTGCTGCTGTAAGGGACTATTTTAAAGCATTATTTCTTTCCTGTCGTGTATACTACTTGTCAATCCAAATAAAGAATTAAAAAGTGTGTGTGTGTGTGTGTGTGTGTGCGTGTGTGCGTGCGTGCGTGCGTGCGTGCATCACATCTTTGCTGTTGCCAACCCTAGCCTAAGTGACTCCTGCACTGGTGTGTGGAGGCAGAGGCTGGTGAGCCGGCGGTTAGAGGTGGTAAAGTGCATTATTCATGTGAGGGTTTGTCTGGGCGGGAGCATGGCGTCTGTGAAGTTCTTTGATCTCTCCTCTCATCTCCCCAGAGTAATCCTCTGGGCCTGACAAGCCTCCTCTGCTACCAAAATAGCCTTCCGGTGGGGACCAGTGGCTGTTAATTCCTGGATATCGATTACAAAAAAAAACCTCAACAATTAGGACTATCAGTGTAAATGCACTGTTCTGTGCAATTCTTCTTTCTGAGTTCAGAGACTACAATGGAGACTCAAGACAACAACAAAAATATTTTTAAGGACTATTTCTTCAAAGCTATTACTGTATGTTTTATTGGCCAGTCAGAGGGAAAAAAGAGCTCCTAACACCAGTTAACATTTACGCATTAAAAAAGATGATTTTTTTTGTCTCTCTTCGGCTCAGCAGGATGGTGGTTTCTCCTCACGGTTAACTAAATTGTAGTCATATCCAAACCAATTTCACAGATTGGATAAACATATCTGTTCTTAATTCATATCCATATTCATTTCACCTTGAAAGGAAAACAATGTGTGGCTTTAAATACAAAGTGGAGCAACACGGCATAGCACCGTTGTGACAATGTTTACTGAAGCTCTGCTTTGCATCGGCAAATATTTGCAGACATTCACGTCTAAACAGGAGTGGATCAGAAAGACTTATGGGGAAAGTGGGGAGCTGGTGCTGGTAGTAAATAAATCAGGGGGCTACTTCACCCCTGACCTGGTCCAGCCTTTATCTGCGAGATCCCGCTTTCCCCACACATCACGCCCATAAATCCAACAGCAGACACGAAGGATTCCCATGTTCGGCGTCAGGGTAGAATGTCAATTTGACCACGCTCTCTGTTCCATGCAGAACTGAGAGACCAGCTGAGAACTAGCAGATGGGAGTCTGATGGACAATTATGAGGCATTTGGTGTGATGTGCAAAATGACAGCCTTGACATAACAGACAGTGTTTTGGGTCGGGCATTTTAGAACGGTTTAAGTATTTGAGAATGTGTAAGAGCTGCATCAAGGAACTGAGTGATGGAGTGCAAGACAAACAGAAAACACACAAAGACAGACAGACACCAGAGGACAACACAGCAGACCAAGAGCCATCAAGATAACTAGGCACCTCCACACTGGGGCCTGGTGGATCCCCAGTGGTGATAAGGGGGTCTGCGCGAGCCTCACCACCCCATCCAAGAGGCCTAGCTCTGGGGTTAGCGTGGGGCTCGGGCCTGGGCAGCCTCCCGTCCCCCCCCCCGCGCGCCGAGCTGTGAACCTATCCTCTCCAGCAGTGCGGCAGGAGCCAGGGTAATCCCCACCAGATACCAGCAGCGCTCTGATGCCTGACAAAGCATTCCTCAGATAAAACACACATCACAGAGCAGCCTCGCCGATTCCCAGAGAGCCTGCGCCTGCGGAGAGGCGGAGGACGAGGGAGGACGAGGGACCCAGAGGAGGAGGGGGCAGTGGAGGCTGCGCGGCTAAGCTGGTGTAAAGCCCCTTCACCTGACATGGGAGCATTTGACTAGGTGTTTGTGCAGGAAAAGAGGCTCGGCTGCTTAGTGCTCTCCGCCATCCTCCGTCTTTCTCAGGCTCTCTCCGTCCACCCTCCTCCCACTTGCTTTGTGTCTGCCCGAGTCAGAGACAAAGCCTCAAATGCAAACCAGACACCGGGCCGATCCTACAGGCAGTAATGTTGTCTTGCAGAGAGGTCCTGTTTCCCAGCCTGTCTCCCCCTCTCCCCGAGAGGGGCTAATTTAGTGGAGCTGCTCCATGCGTCTGCAGGCCCTTTCAAACGTCTGGGCAGCCAAAGCCCCACATCCAGGCCTGCAGATAAAAACTCTCAACTGGAGATATCAGGGATCAGCTGAGTACAGTTGGCTTCGTGCAGGCAGACTCAGTTCAGACGTATTTTGTGTGTCTCTCTCTCTCTCTCTCTCTCTCGCTCACACACACACACACACAAACACACACACACACACACACACACACACACACACTGAAGTATTCTCTCCCCGTCTGTCTCTCCCCCACCCCCACCCCCCCCTCCCCTCCACAGCCCAACTCCACTCGTTGCTTGTGCGTGTCTGATGCTTGCGCTGTCTTGATGGCTTCTCCTGCAGTCGGGTCTTTGTAGCGCTGATAGCTTGTTTGTGTGGCGAGCAGCAGGAATAGATGCCAAAGGAATAGAGATCCAGAGAGGATGCAGATGAAAAGAGAGCAGCTTCAAAAAGCACCCCTGACAGGAGGCCCTTCCTGACGCTCAAAAACCTAAACGCTTTTCATGTGTACGACTTCAAAACAGCTCTTCGAGTGCTCTTCAGCAGGTAACTGACTTGAAGCTGTGAACCTGAGTGTGTGAGTTCACACAGACGAGGCCTGATACTGAGTGCACACAGACGAGGCCTGATACTGAGTGCACACAGACGAGGCCTGATACTGAGTGTGTGAGTGCACACAGATGTGATCCTGATTGTGTGAGTGCACACAGAGGAGGCCTGATCCTGCATCTGAAACACTGATAGAGAGGAACCCCTCTCACAATCTCCCCCTCTGTATTTACCTAAATACAATCTCAAATGGACAGATCAGAGGTCCACTCTGCACACAATACACACAATAACCACAGATAATCCTATTTAACCACCGTTGAAATACAATGACACAAGTAAAAACAAGTGAAAGAGAATCCATCTAATGTCATATCTGCTTTCTTTATCTTTGTGCTGACCAACCTGTCGAAGGATTGGAACTGGAGAGACTTGTCACGGCTGCCGTCTCCTCCCACAGCTCCCAAGAAGGTGGGGGGCAGTAGGCTGGGGTCCACCATGACATCATCAGTAGGCCCGCTGACCAGGCTGCGCAGGATGTCCTTCACATTCTTGCTTTTGGACTCGCGCTCACTGGCACCCTCCTGACCTTTCCTGACCTCAAGGGACAGCGTGGACAGTGCCTCTGAGACGGCGTCGGGCCCCTGCGAGCTGCTGGCCACACTCTCGCTGGGAGTCGAGGAGGTCTGCTCGTCCCCTATACCAGAGTCTCGGCGGCGGAGAGACACACCGCCCTCCAGCTCCACACCAGAAGAGAGGCTCTCTGGACACACAGATGGGCAGCATGAGTACTATGCGCTTACAGACAGCTACAGAACATCTGCTCATGCTAATCATTCTACACTGATGTTATTTAATGGAATACCATAATTTAAAATGCTCTCTCTAGACAAGCGTTAACTGTATGTGTCTAAGCTCCACTACATGTGTTATTCATCGTGGGGGCGTCCTGTGGCGGCGTCCAGTTGTGCTGTACCTGTGCTCCTGGTGGACTGCCTGTGCTGGACAGCTCTTTTGTCATTCTGAGGCTCCAGAATGTCCCGGTATTTAGACACCATTAGCACAGAGATGAAGTAAACTACAGCCAAAGCCAAGAACTGGGCCTGCTTACTGTCCTCCTGGAAGATAACCACACACACACACACACACACACACACACACACACACGCACACACACGCACACGCACACACGCGTGCACGCACACACACGATCACTATAATAGAGTACACTTCAGTATCTCACATCTAAAACAATAAAAAGGGCCCATTAGTCTGATATCCCTTGTTCCCATGTGCATGCTGTGAGCGTATGTACACTCACAATGTCTCTGAATACCACCGCTCGGAGGCGGTTTATATCCATGTCCTGCAGGAGTCGGTCCAGATCTCTGACAGGAGACATCCCTCCAGTCACCATATCCACCGGACTCTGTGGTCACACCAATCACATACACACACAAACATGCGGTGAATGATACAAACCAAAGATACAAATCTGTTCAGACACAGCAAGATAGATGAACGTCAATGATACATGCAAGTGAGCAAAACAAGATTCTGAGTTGCATTCATTTTCTACTGGAGGCATGTGACAATAACAGGCTAATTGAGCAAAGTGACAGAATAGTCTACTAGCTGGTTAGCTAACAAAGTAACTTGCTACTATTAGCTGGTTAGATAACAAAGTAACTTGCTACTACTAACTGGTTAGCTAACAAAGTAACTTGCTACTATTAGCTGGTTAGCTAACAAAGTAACTAGCAAACTGTTACACCATTCCCTAATGCTGCAGCACACCCAAACAGAACAAAAATTATGTGTAAAATGTCTTCAATTGCTGATTTTTTTTTTTTTTTTTTTACTGTGTTTACTCTGTAAAGCAACCTTGGGTGGTTTGAAAGGCGCTATGTAACAAATAACATGTATCATTATTATTATTATTAAAAACAGCACTTTGCTTTGCTTACATGTATTTTCAACATAAACCTGCTGATTTGTATCTTATAACTAATGCAAAGCTACTACAGCAGTAAGCTAATTGTTGCCATTTAACACATTATCTCTGTAAATGTTTGCACACTTGAGCCTGAATGTGACGCTGGAGTGCAGGTCAGTTAATGTAATGTCTGCTCCCTGAATAATGGATGAGATGGCGTGTCTGAGCCACACTTTCAGGAAGACCGGAGATATTTTCCAGGAACACTCCAGATCAAATCCAGGGGCCATAGACATACTGCCCTGTCCAGAGTAACTGATATGGATTCTTTGTTTCAGTTCAGGTCAAGAAACGAGGAAATATAATTGTACTGAAAACCAAAGCACAACAGTGTTCTGCTGAATGTGTGTCCATACAATGTAGGACAGCCCGTTACTGGATTACTTACATATTCACCATCTCTCCAGAAAAGCAATGGTAACCAGTTTATTTTTAAAAAACATACCTCAAAACCTATGACCTAATATACTGTATATAATTAGTCATCATATTATTCTGTATGTGTGTGAACTAATAATGCACTTTCACAGGTTCTGATCTTAGAACAAATCACCACCCATAATACGATGTTAATGTGGTCAGAAGAAGTGAATGGACAGCACGCCGTCAGTGGACTTGCCTGTGCAGGCATGGATTTGGCTGCTCCCATGTGGCCTTGCGTAGCTTTGTGACCACGGCCGCTGTCCGAGCCAGCCTGACCGCGCTGACACTCCAGACAGTTGCGCACCGCCATGGCACACACTACAGAGATGGAGGGAGGGGAGAGGGAGGCGGTCAAGAGCAGCAGTGAGCACATCATGGAACAACAAACCAAATATTACGTTTGGTATCAAAACACGAAAAGGATAGATGGTAAGCAATAGAACAACATTGGAAAGAAAAAGAATGAAAATAGGCACAGGAACAAAGCGAAGAGAAAAGGTGTGAAGAAAGCAAGAGAGAGAGAGAGAGAGAAAAAAAAAAAAAAATGGAGGAGACCAACATCTGTGGCAACACACAACCAAGTAATGTTCTCTGTGATCTTGTAGTCTTACAAGGTCAGAGGCAGCGACCCCTGACAGAGCAGCGCAGGCTTTGAATAATAGATGATGTTGTTTCTCTGCTGCAGCCCCAGGTAACAAACCATCGCACACCGCACAAAATATTCTCTGTTTGATAACTTCACAATGGTGCTTTGCCATGGCTTGAAAAACAAGCTTAATCTAATGGGTGGCAAACCATTCTAGAAAAAGACATTGTGTGAGAGTGCATGTGCGTTCTCATACCCACTCTGCCTCCATACTTTGACAACTGACAAATGTAAAGTGTAAAGCGTTTAGATTAAGGGTATTACTCAGCAGGGACCGGACTGGTTTTTTCCATTAAGGCTATTCACGGGCAAAGCCATTTTGTAGCAGAGACGGCAGCCAAAACCTTGTTACTGCCTCCCAAATCAGATTACGCTCCAGCAGACCTCATCAAATATTCATTTCATAAAACGGACTCTAAAAGCAGGCTTCAGTTTCTCCCCTAACGCCCCCCGCTCCCCTTCTCAGCCAATCGCTGAGGCTTTGAGAATGTAATTGTGGTGGCATGCTGCATCCATTTAACACAGGTACCATTTTGTAGGGCTGCTTTTTGTCAAGTTTAAGAGCAAAAACTGGTGCTTCAAAGAGCGCCATTACCTCAGCCAAAAAGGGGGATAGTGATTCGAATCACAGTGTCAGGGAGACACATGGCCAGCCAGAAAAAGCCAAGGTGAGATGAATTTCAGATGAAGAGTGAGAGCATTTAAGAGGCTGCTATGAGGGTTGGTCCTGCTGGGCTCCTAACTGCTTTGATAAAACAGAAGGCCTGGGGCGGTCAGAAAAAGAAAAAGCCATGATAGGGTCCCACACTAATGGCAGCCATTCCAGATCACAGCTTTGTGTAGGGCTTACAACAACAACAACATACTTATGACAAAATGATGGGGAATGGGATTGTGTGTGTGTGTGTTGTGTGTGTGTGTGTAAGAGAGTGTGAGTGCGAGGGAGGCAAATTCTCTCCAGAGGCAGTCACTGGCAGCTATTGTTTGGTGTGGAGAGAGGGATGAGCAGAAAAGACAAGGTCAGAGGGCTGATGATGAAACAGCAGAATGAAGAAATGGCAGAATGAAGAGGCGGGGAGGAGAGCAAAGAGGGATGAGACAGCGTGGATGACAGCGGGAGAGAGCTGACCGAGTCGAAGGCACTGTCTGAGGATGCCGCCGGAGGACATGTTCTTCTCCGCCTCGATCTCAGTGAAGCTCAGGGTGCTGGCGAAGATGAGCACGTCCACCAGGTTGATGAGTCGCTGCAGGAACGTGACCGAGGCCTCCACCGCCAGACCCTGAGACGGCTCGATGCTCTCCAGCTCATGCTGCAGAACACATCAACAACACTGAGGTCACATCTCAACACCAACAAGGAGCATATTGTAGTCATAGTTCTATAGCAGTGTTTCTCAAACTTTTTCAGACGAAGGACCACTTAACCAATAAAAAAGAAACGCACGGACCACCTAGCTAAAAAAAAGAAAAAAGATTAGACCTACAGTATATTAGCCTATTCACTGAACCACCTTGCTTATTGTCTTTGCACTTTGCTTATTGTGTCAGAAGATTAATATGACTTAAACTGGCATGTCTTACATAGACAGTGTTGCAGAACTGTTTGGATTTACATACAAGTTGGTTCAATATTGCAAACAACTCATATCTATATTATATTTTACCACGTCTGCTCGCGGACCACTTGGGATAGCTTGCGGACCACCAGTGGTCCCCGGACCACACTTTGAGAAACACGGTTCTATAGGATCAATGTTTCCTATGTTTTTTTGTTCGCTCTCCAGGAAAGGAAAATGCTGTTTCAACAGTAGTGCAGTGCTGTACAGTTACCTCTAATTGTCGTTACAAAATAATAATACAACAGTTATAAAGAGTTGAGATGGCGCAAACAACACCTCAGACTTTACTATTTTGCCTGTTGGAACAGCGCAGTTCTGGGACACTCACCGAGGAGGAGGTGGCAGCTGAGAGCAGAGGCAGGATGCCACCACAGGCCATGATGAGGTTGTCGAGCACCTGAGAGATCAGGTGCACCGTGTTGTGTACAAACACCACATTTTCACTGCTGTTTACAAAGTCCATCACTGTCTTGGTGGAGTGGCTGAAGGTTGTGAGAGGTAATAAGTACAGATTCACCAATTGACACAGACATCAGAAAAAGAAAGTAGCAGTTTAGTGGCCGGGTTATGGGATATATGGTAGATACTCCTGCCTTACCTCCGCCACATCTGCACATCTGTCTCTATGGAGAAGAGGAGGTCGGTCAGAAGTCGCTGGTGCATGTGGGACCATTTGAATTCTGGGATACGGAACATGGTGGAACGAGCCGAAGATGAGGCACTGTCTCTATTTGTTGGAGCGGGACCAGATGCTGCGGCCTGAGCCTGACTCGTCTCCTACAGGGACACATGCAGGGTTAGAACAGAGGCGCACTGGCATTTTTGTGAGATCTCGACCTAAGACTACTAAGTAATACTTAAACTCATCTAAAACAAAGAATATGTTCATCATGTCATACCGATGTAGTTGCCTCCTTCAGTTCCAGTCTTTCAGTGTCTGTAGCTACACTTGACACATCAAGACGAGCAATTTTGATTTCTTTGGTTTTTGCAGCAATGCCCTGTGCTTGCTCCTTCCCAGGCTCTGCAGCTGGCTTCTGTGAATCACCACCCTCTCCCTCCTCAGTCTTTGCTGTAGATGTCTGTCCTTTCTCTTCAATGAGTCCTTCTGATATTGCTGGTTCTGCAGTGGCTCCCTCTAATGTTGCTTGTTCTGCAGTGGGATCTTCTGATGTCACTGGTTCTGCAGTGGGTTCTTCTGATGTCACTGGTTCTGCAGTGGGTTCCTCTGATGCCACTGGCTCCTCAGTAGTCACAGTGGAAGGCTGAGCTTCCTTACTGTCTACCATTTCTTTCTCCACTTCTCCCTGGTCTGCACATCTCTCACTGCTTTCTTTTATTGCTTCTTTTTCATTAATAGGAGCACTCTCTGCCTGTACATCTGGTTCTCCGGTGTCAGACTTTGCTGTTTTATTCTGAACTGCAGCCTCGTCCTCATCATCCCCCTCCCCATCATCATCCCCTGCGGTAGCACTGGCGGACACAAAAGAGGACTCTTCCATACTGTCATCACTGGCTTTGACCGCATCACTGACAGAGGAGACATCTACCAGGTCTTCACTGAAGATGGATGCACCGGCTGTACTAGTCTCATTGTAGTTGGAAACTTCAGAGTTCCCCTGCTCTACAGAGTCTTCCCTTGACAGAACCGCTGCCGACTCCTTAACCATCTCTCTCGAGTCAGGATCTTCATTCTGGTCCCTCTTCACTTCAGTTACCTCGGGCTCCTTCTGAGCATCACCTTCTCCTGCAGTCTGTTTCACATCATTTGTTCCTTCTACCTTTGCATCTTCTGTTTTGCCCTCACACACTTCAGCACTACTTTCCATTCCAGCCTCTTCAGATTTCTCTACATCTCCACTTTCAGCTCCTTCTGCTGGGACAGCAGGCTTCTCTTTTGGTTCAGTCTCACCATCTCTGCACTCCTTAGCAGCAGTTACATGATTGTCAGAAGTTTTCATGTTATGTTCATGGCCATGTGGTGCCTCCGCGTCATGTTGACTTTCTTCCTGTGCTCCACTAGCATGGTTGTCTTGCTGTTGAGCTTCCTGTGCTCCACTAGCTTGGTTGTCTTGCTGTTGAGCTCTACGCTCATCCTCTTGCTTCTCCTCTTCTTCAGCACGGAGTAAGATGTTTGACACAGCAACAGAGGTATGGCTTCTCTCCTCATCTCTTCCTTCTTCTCTTCCCTTGTTCTTAACCTTTTCTTCATCTCTTCCCTCATCCTTAGCATGAGTGGGGAGAGAAGAGGGCTGTTCATCCACACGCAGCTCAATCATTGTGGACGGAGCCATCTCCTCATTCAGTGGGGATTCCGTAACCTCTCCATTGGCATGGCTCAGAAGCTCTGAATCTCGACTGGCCCCAGATACTGTCCGGATTTGGGCCCCAGAACCACCCTCAGGGCCAAGTCGCTGGTACTCCCTGAACATTCGAGACAGGTTCTCCTTGTGTTGCTCAAAGGTCACCTGAAAAAATATATACAGAGTCTTGGATGAGAACAAGATTATAAATTAGCGGAAACTCAACCATTACTATCTAGTTTGGCTACGTTAAGATAAGTTTTCATAACTTAACAATGTATATATGTAACCTTTCTAACAAAGCAGTTTGTATGCATGCTTTAAATAGAGTAATTAGCACGGGAGTGTGACACAGATCTAATCAGATATGGCTGAAGTGTGTGCTGAAGAAGCGAGCGCAATGACAGCTTGAGGAAGAGCCCTGGCGCTCTCAGACAGCGATTAGCATCTTGGCATTTGCACATCCTGCAAAAGACGATTTCCATCGTCCTCATTAAAGGGCCTGCACCACACAGGCTCTTTGAACAGAAAGTCAAATAAACAGTGTGTGCGTGTGTGCGCACGCACAGGCACACACATGCACATGCACACACACACACACACACACACACACAAACACACACAAGAAATATACTACCACACAACACTACTTTACTTCAGGCCATTTGCATTTAGGGTGAGAGAACCTGATTATTTGTAATTAATTAGCCGTTATTGTTCTAAATTAGCCTGCAACAAGGGTGGTCATTAATCTTCCTGCTGGTTTGATTGGTAATCCATAGCCATTGTCTCCCAGCTCTGAGCTTCTGATTGCTCCAATAGTTTCCTCTGTGCCTCCCTCCCCTGTTACCTCCCTTTTCTTTGACTCATTCTCTAGTCTTTCACCATCACAGAGAGGTGCATTTACATCCATTTCCCTTTAATTTGACATGCAACATTTTGCCAATTAGAAGAGCTAAGTAGAACTAAGTGCACCTCACAACCTGTGCCAGTGCTGTCAGAGCATTTGCATGAGTGTGGCAGTATGACATCACGTGCATCGCATTTCACACAGATTACGGAGACTGATGGATGTACAGTATGAAGGCTGAGAGAAGGGAGGGCAGATTGAGTTCCCATGCGAGAGAAGTTACTGTAGTACTGTGGTTTTTGCATGCGAGTCATGCAGCATGCCGTTCTGGGTGGGCTCTCAAGGCCCCTCTCTGGGCTAATCTAATTGAACTCCAGCCCACAATTCTGTGGAAAAACCTCATTCCACGTGCTTGTAAGAAAACAAGGGAGCGCTCTGTAATGTGACAGCTATCATGATATTAATGGGATGTGCTGGGGCCAAATCATACATTCAGATGCAAATCAACCTCAGTAGGTCTACTACGAAAACACTCTCCCACAAGATATGAAGCACTTAACGTCACATTTCGATTAAGGGTAAAAGCTCCTCACTTGCGCTGTGTTCACTGTGCAAGTGCACACATACCCTATATAGACACTGCGCATATGTGCTTCTGTTCAAATGTTCAGTCTTCAAACATTGCAGCACTATCAGCATCCAGACCTTAAAACGATCTGTTCCCAAAGCTTATGAGACTCAGAGAGCCACTCTACAGAGTGCTATTGAGAACTGCTTCTGCATTATGATGGCTGATTTCAGATCAGAAGACATGTCTAGACAGAGAGCCTGTGTGGTGAGACCTGGGTGGTGAATTACTGGTCTGGGAAGAGGCATATACAGTAGGGCCTGAGAGTCCCATTTAGATCAATAGATACCAGGCGACCGCAAAACAAAGGGGAAATGGGGGAGTCGAGGCTGGCCCTAATTGGATTAGCTAAATGCAATTCCCTTTGCTGAAATCAATGTCGTCTGCAGACACAATCTCTCTCTTGCTTTCTCTTTTTCAAAACCCATGGCCCATATACAGTACCATGCAAGAGCAGATTCACAGAATAGACGATGGCAATCACTGTGCCTGGGGTTCCAGAGAGGAGTGTGGATTGGGACCACGTGGCAGTAGGGACTGACGGAGACCGTTCCAATGGTGAAACCGCCTGAGCTCTCGAAACACTAGCGCCTCAAGATCCTGTAAACCCCCTTAAACATTATAGCTAATGGGGAATGTATATAGCAAGAGGTTTCTGGGTCAAGAAAATATATCGCAAAAATTATTACTTTATAACATCTATGCATGTAAACACAGTGTATGAAAAAGCACTGTGAAAACTGAAAAAGTATGAAACACTCAAAGTAATTCAACACTCATCTTGGAAGAACTGTGGGCAGGAACAGCTCTCTATGTGGTAAGAGACTGTTTACTGGAAATGACTGTGCAGTATGGCATTATCCCAATGTCGTTAAATGCCAGTTATATATAGTGATTATCTTTAGGTATAGTCAATAGTCAAGATGTTATGGTCCTCCCATCTTGTAAAGCTGTCGATGCGTCTCCACTCTACTCAGGACTAGTCAATGAAGACTGTCCAGCGAATGGGATCTCTATCTCAAGAGCTCTTTCAATAGTATCCCTCAGGATCCATACTGCAGACAAAGAGTGAGAGTCACACCAGCTGTGGGTCTGAAGAGAAATGCTGCAGCTGAATGAGTGATTGAATCACATGAGACAATGATGACAGATGAGACTCATCATACATAATTGCACTCATTGTTCTGCATAGTTCTTTGGTGTTATTCAAACAAACACACCTGGTGAGCTCAATGGTAAGCAAGTACAGTAGCAGTTTTCTGTAATGTTCTGAAATAAATGCGCTGAGGCCGTTCTAAAGTCAGTAAGATCCTCATCTACTAAACTTCAGGGAAAACACTCAATTGAATGAATTTGGCAATACCAGCTTCTTCTGTTCCAATAATATATACAATCAGTATAAAGCACTTTACACATAGGATACAACAACAGCACCGCTGCACACTGAAACCCTTTATTTTCAATGGCTTGCCCTCACGCCCTCGCACACACTACTACTAGCACATACCACTTCCTATCTGAGCCCCATAATGTAGGCAAGACACTAACAACTAGTTTTAGATGTGCCCTGAGACTGCTGACTGAGGAGGCTTGAAGGGCACTTTGTCCTTGCAGTGCACATGAGCCGCTTTTGGGAGCTGTGCCGCTCGGAGCTCATTGGTGTGCAGAACTGGAGCAGGGCACCTTGGAAAGGCTGTTGTGTCAGCAGGCACCCCTGCAGAAGCATCTGTCCACTCTACAGCCAAATTACACACACTCACACAGAGACAGACACACACAGAGAAATGGAGACAAGAGAATATAACCTCGGTCTAGGAGCACACACACTTGGAAAAAACAAGCTTAAAGGGCAACTATCAATTGGTGATCTAGTGAACCAAAAAGTGGTGCAACAAACCCAAACTAAATCTAATATAAGGTTTTTGGCCTAACCAAATGAAACAACCTTCACTCTTGGAGGAAATACACAAAATTAAATAAAAGACATCAACATGCGCCAACATTTTCCTAGACATATATGTCATAAAACTGGAATAAATTCCAAATATTTTTAAAGAAACTTTGAATAAAATCACTGCTAACCACATAAAACAAATTCATAAAACAAGAACAATGAAATGGAAATTCTACCTCCGCTTCCAGGGAATTGTAGATATGCATGTTGGAGTGCAGTATAACAGGCTGTGCATATGCTCTCATATATGTGTTTATTTATCAGAGTTCTCCCACAGGGCTGCTTAAATTGATGGGGACCTGTTCTAGTGATTGTAGAGACGTGGTGGAGCTGAATTGGAAATGTGTTCAAACGAGTGTGTGAGGACAGCCCTGGAGAGACCAAATGAGAGTGCATGTGTGTACTGTGCTATATGCTAATGTGATACACACATACATACACACACACACACATGGTGCAAAAGCTCACCTGAAAGACAACCTCACATTTACACTGTTTCACGAATACAGACACACGCACAGTACACACACACACACACAGTACACACACACACAGTACACACAGTACACACACACACGCACACACATGCACACGCACACACACACAGCCCCACAGCAGTGGGAGGGACAGTCTACAGTGACAAACCGCACTGCTGCTCCACACTTGGCAGGAAATCTATCAAACGGGACAATAAAATTGCAATTGAGTTTCTTTAGCTCTTTTTTTTTTTTTTTTGGCGGATGCATGGATCCTAGCTGGTTTAGCACCAGGTCACCTATCGAATTCACCACACAGGTCCCTCTTGCCTCAGAAAGCAGTGCCTTTAGATTAGCACGGGGCCTTTGTACACAGACCAAAGCACCGCATGGCATTAATCTTGTGCAATTACAGGGGAAAAGGCAATTATAAGTCTTTCCATTCACAAAGTAATGATCAATTTCTGTGCGATTGCCACGATTGCAAGTTTGGGGGTTGGACGCCGAGAATGCATCAAAGTGTGTCTGTACAGAAGCTGCTAAATGATGCATAACTAATATTAGGTCCTCATAAAGGCATCCAGAAATATTCTCCTGACTGAGAGCCTGCTGCAAAGTAGGGAAATGTGGAATAACACACCAGAGAAATACAAATTAGACAGGAACAGAACTCAACACAACAATCAATTTAGCACCATTATTCATTTCCGTTTCCATGCAAAAATTAAGAAAATTACTATGCACCAAAGTCTTGGATCTATTAAACTAGTTTTTTAGAGTACTAAAATAGGCCTATTTATTTCGGTATTGCTTTTTATTTTCACTGCCATGGCAATTAAACATCAGTTTTCATAAGGAGCAGAACAAAGAACGAAGAGAACATAGCAACACTCTGCAGTGGAACACACTCAAGAACATAGCATCACACTCTGCAGCGTGGAACACACTCAAGAACATAGCATCACACTCTGCAGCGTGGAACACACTCAAGAACATAGCATCACACTCTGCAGCGTGGAACACACTGGAGAGAAATTCATGCAACCAGTGCATGCTGCGATGTTTTACAACACTTCAACATGGCTATATTTTCAGAGCTTTCATTCAAAATAAAATACAACAACATAGATATTAATTTATTATCTACCAGAGAGTAGATTATAAAATACATATTCAGAAATAAAATTTGAACTCTCTCATTTGTTGCTATTCTAATATTTACAATAAAATGTTTTTTTGCCTTGTTAGGGCTTCACGTTGTGTTGTGTATTAGCTTGACACTATATTGCAGAAGAAAATCGATACTTTTGGAGATATTTAGCCGCATTGTTGGCATTCATTGTTCCTTAATGAGTATTGTCTAGACCGTTGCTATGATTGCTGTATGTGTGCTGTTTATTGTGTCTCTGGTTGGACTTCATCTCTAATGGGTTTCTGATCTGAGCGCACTTCCATAATTATTATCCTTAGAGTAGTCAGTCAGTTTGGTCTGGAGGGAGAAAGAGTACATAAGGAAGCAGCACTGGCTCCCATAGAACCTTGGCATAGCACAGCGTTGCCCCCTACTGGACCAAACTAGTATGGACCCGCAGAGACTCTGATCTGCTTGTAGCTCTGAAGTTGACTGCCATCTGCCAGATTTTGGGTGCCCACCTCCGACCACAATCTGACACCCAGAAAATTACTTCACCCTCTTGGAAGCGGGTGCGTAACACAATATCAACACAGCATTCAGGAACAGGCTTCAGAGACGAGAAGTGCTGGGAGTTTATTTTTCATCTCTGGATCGCTACAGAGGCAATTCTGTACATAAATAAATGACTGGGAGGCTTTTGGCGATAGCAGGAAACCCAGAGGTCTAATCAGTACATTGTGGATTTATACGATACATCATAATCAGCTTCAGATGTACTCTCACTGATCTGCTTTGTACCCTCACTGATCTGCTTTGAGATTCTAGAAAGAATTCCGCGGGTGATAAGAGATGATCCCATTCATAGTTTCAGAGGTTACAGTAAGGTCTTAAGAAAATGAAGAAAACTAAATACAGAGTAGATTTTTACCAATTCGTTCAGTTTATAGGAACTTTAGTTTAAAATGTCTATGCAACATACGACATTATTTCAGTTAGGTCATGAGATAGAATATGATGTTGATTGTATTGTATGTTTTTCCCTAAATACAGATCCATCATAATTTTGCATTTGAATCAAAACCAGCAGAATAACGGCTGGATCTGTTTTTGAGTGTGTGTGTGTGTGTGTGTGTGTGTGTGTGTGTGTGTGTGTGTGTGTGTGTGTGTGTGTGTGCGTACACACAATGCTCTTGTGCTTTTACACACGTTTGTAAATAGAGTGCACTAACCTTTGAATGAGTGATGGAAAGTGTATCCACCCACACCCTCCAACCTCCCCATTCGTACTTAATGGCGTGATAGAGAAGGATCCGGAAAATGGCGTACACCATCTCAGTGATTTTCTGCTCCTCACTGTTCTTTGGGTTAATGTAGCAGAGCGACAACATCCAGTCTTGCCACACGGAGCACTGCAGCAGGCTTCTAATGGAGGCACGAGAGACAGATTAACACTTACAAACACACACACACACACACATATAGCATCAAATAAAGACCAGTAGACTCACAAGTAGGGAGAACAACTATGGGCATCTTACACAAAATATGGTGTTGCTGGAAATACAGGAATGTGTAGTTTCATGGGTGGCATAGCATAGAACCATGCTGAACTGGTTAGCCTTAGTGATAATCATTAACAATAATTCAACTATGAAAAAGTACTAGTGTGAGAAAAGATAATAAACGTGATGTACACAACCGTGTAAAAGTTTCCCATCAACTCAACACATTTCTGAATCCAGATGTGTGCTCTGTATTTACCTCCTGTTCTCTCTGCTGTTGTTGAACAGTTTGATCATGTCGGACAGGAAGATGCGGCGCACCTCCATGCCCTCTGGACCAGGAGGGGAGTTCTTCAGCAGAGCCGCAATCACCTTCAAGATCTCTGTCACATGACAACAACACATTAACACACCAACTGTCTGTCAAAAAGTCACCAACTCTCAATAAAACAGTGGACAGCAATTCCACTCGTACCAGTTATAAAAGAACACCGGCTCAATTATTACAACAATGCATCAATCACACTTCTGCTCCATCATGGAAATTGGGTCATTTGCTGGTGACATTGTATATATTATTACATTTCATTGTATATAATATTAATATTATATAAACTAATGTATACATTCTAGGTGGGGCTGAGAGGTAATCCATTAAACTCCAAATATTTGTTTCACTGGTAGCAATCCTACAATCCATACACTGTGCTTTCACTGAGAATAGTGATTAGACAGATTAGATTTATTCAACATCGGATCCACTTGCTTATCTTCACAGAGGGATCATATCTGCAAACTGATATTTTAATAATTTAAAAGTTATAAATAGTTATAAAATAAAAAGGTATTCAACTGTGCTGTGATAGTCCTGTCGTACACTTGTATAAAATCGTATAAAAGGAAATGTATAAAATTATTGCATAAAAACAAAAATTGGCCGTCTTCTCTGGACATGCAGAGCTAGATTATTACACAAACTGATTTCTGATTTCCTCCTTCCATGTGTGATTGATTGCACGGTGCTAGCCCTCTCCTTTAGGGAAAATAAAAACACCTGCAGCCTAGCCTAGTGGAAACAATAGTGCATGTGCAATTCTTCAGAAAAAGACCATGAGACAGTCATCTGCATTGTAAAAGCCGGAGGGCTGTTTCACCTCTGTAGCCAAAGCTTTCCTGGAACAGTGCGTTTAGTTAACCTAAAGCGACTGGCTGTTTAGATGAATTATCTAGACAACGTCAGTGTCTATTTGCCTGAGTGGAGAGGTTTGGGTTTCATTCGTCCCTGAGAACTGGGAATGCCGTCGTCGTCGGTAACCAATCCCCTCCCTATTACCCTTGTCTCTCCGCCGTCAAAGTTTGTGTTGTTTCTATGCCTTAGTCACTCAAATTATGAGTCGGTGAACCCTACCCAGGAGAAAATTACCTCTGCATGCACCCCCTCTGCTCTGCATTTGCACTGACCATTTGGTCCAGGTTTGAGCTTGGAGTTAAGCTTTAAGAGGAACCATAGTTCTTCGGTTGGTCTGATTCAGGCTGACGTTGCTAAAGACTGTAATCAGGCCCATTTTGAGGCTTCAGGATAGATTAAATCAAGTAACAGCACAGTAAAAAAGGAGGGGGAAAGAATGCATCGGGTCTGCGTTCATTTGCACAGACTATATGGGCCAGGAGTCTTTTGTTGTGGACCTATAAAAAGTGCACTGCTTCAGAGGAGGACACTAAAGAAATTACAACTGCCAAGTGCATTCAATATGTCGTCATAAGATAGACGTCCTGTTACCTCATTACTTGCATTCTTAATACAATTTTTTCCCCTTCAACAGAAGTCTCCTTTTGAAAACTGACTTAACAAAAAAAAACAAAGCACATAAAGGTTTTTTAAATTATCTCACAGTACAGGGATGGCTTAAAAAAATCAGAGTGACTGATCAAAGGCCCAGCTGCTCTTTGAGCGTCTTATGTTGTCTCATGTGCAGAAATTAAAGTGCAGTGAGTAATGAGACTGGAGTATGAAAACATAACCTTGGCCCAGGGTCTAAACCAGTGCCTGACTGTAGGTGCCCATTATCTCTACTTAAAAGACTCAGCTTCAGATGAGGCTGTTTTAGGAGACATATGCCTGTGTCTTATGTGTTACACAGAAGGAAAAGCAAATCTTTTATTGCAATGCTGGAGAACAAAAAGAAAAGCAGGGGAAAATGCCCGTGGTCTAAGAGGGAAAGGCACTCTGCACGTAACACAGCCTCCACCATTCAAATAAACACACTGCAGAAGACAGACGGTTGGAATCAGAGTTAGAACTATACTCATTACAATGACATATCTCTAACTAACTTCTGGAAATGGACTTAAAATATTACAGTTTTTTTTTTTTTTTTTAATGGATGATATACTAAAGATTTTGTACCATTTGTTTCTAATATAGTTAAGCTTTACAGTCTGTATTTTACTGCACTTTTGTTGCTTCAATCTGAACATTTTTGTTGCTTTCCATTTCTATTCTAATGGTACTAACAATAACAAAATAGCTGGGCCACTATGAGCATATTAACATTATTAATGCAACATATTGTTAGCACCATTAGAGTTAGTACCACTACATTAAATCCCATACGCAAATCTGGGTTGAAATCCATAGTTCATCGCTCATGGGGACTAAGCCTTAACTGAGATGACTGGAGTTTGGGTCACTGAGGACATTTGTGAAGTAGCAATTCATTGCCCAGTGGAAGTCATTAGGGAGCTTGCATTCTCCACTTCACCACTCTTGAGGCTACAAACTCTAAATCTGGTCTTATCTCCAACTGTGGTGGTGGAAGGAAACATCACTCACGAGGATTCTGGATCTTCACAGAGGAGTCAGGGTCTGGATGCTGTTTGTGGATCACTTGGGTACAGATCTGCTCGGTCAAAATCTGAAACAATACAAGAGGGACAGGCTCTGATTTAGGACTATCCCTGTGTCTCGCCACGGCTGCCTTTTTCCAGCATGGCGCGGGCAAGTCCCGCAGGCCTCAGATGGGCGGGTATGGGCAGACCAGAGCCAACGTGGAGTGGAGGATCTAAAAAAGATGCGGATGAAGGCCCTCGCATGAGAGAGCAGCCCACACTTCACAAATCACAGCCGAGGGGAAGCTCATGGCAACAGGATGATTAGCAAACACAAAGGATCCAAATGTGTGTCGGAGCAGCGGGCAAATGTGACCTTTCATTACTCCATCCAGGAGTTAATCCCGCGCTGGATGGAGGCAGGTTTGATTTGTGTGTTTGCGATCTTATAGAATAGGCACATTAACTCACAGGGCTCTCATAATTTAATGCAATCAGCAGATTGTAGATTAGTGGTTAGGTCATAAAAAGTAAGCAAAAAATGCAGTAACTCCCAGGGTGGAAAAGCCACATGAGAAAGCAGCTAACGTTAGGCAGGGGACCAAGTCACAACAGAATCAATTAAATGACACACCACAGTTAGTAGTCATGAATAACACTGCAAAAAATAGCAGGAGAAAGCAAACCACATGATGATATGAAATGCATAAAAAAACAGTACATACAGTAGATGCACACATTTCCAATGATTTCAATGGAAATATATTCACATTTAGTTGATTTTAGAATCCATCTTAACATAAAAAGAAATTCGAAACAGAGTGGATGAGTCTGACCTCAAAGAGCACATTGTAGGTCGTTACGGAGAACTGGTTGGAGTGGAGCATGAGCCGCTCGGTGAGGAGGGAGAAGAGTCCATGGCCGAGCATCACCTCCGACTTCCTCCTGAAACACAGCAGCAGGTCAGCAACACGGTCAGGTCAGGTCAGGTCAGCACCACACAGAACACCATCGCCAGTACAGTACAACAGCCACAAGACTCACAAAGAAACAGTCAACTCAAGCGCACTTAAGAATCGAATGTTCCCATTCTTAAAAAATGTCCATATGGGACTGATCGCATTTTCTGCATTTGTGTTTTAGTTGTAGGCATGATTTTGTCTTAGTTTTTCTCAATTGCTAAAACAAAATTTCTGAAACTTTGCTCTGTTTTCTTAAAACATTAAACACAAAACCTCAGCTTCAAGCACAATTGACAAAACCTCGGATTCCTCTTGCAAAATCAAACTTTCGCCTCAAAACAGTTTTATCTGTGCTCAAAATGAAACTTTCACCTCAAAACAGATTTACACCAGAAAATAGAAAACACATTGTTCAAAACATATAGTTCTCAGGGAGAAATACATTTTTAATCTCAAAACAAAATTCATATTTTTCCGTCATTGTCTTTTGATGAACGAAAACATCAAGTAGAAATTACTACTTTGGCTTTGCTCTTTGCATTTTTTTGTTCTTCCTCCTCCTTGTACCCATTTTTACAGTACCCTGCATCTCACAAACTTGTCCTTTGATTCTTGTTCTTTGTTGATATGAACTTGCAACCAGTCAAAAAGTATTGTACAGTATACAGCCTACAATGCACTGTACTACAGTGTCCAATAGAAATCCTTTAACTGGCCATCCTCCACATTCCTCCTGGTCCCCCACCTCGCATATGCACTCGTCCTCGTCCTCTCACATAGTTTCTTCTATCCATTCTCATTCCCACCTTCAACAACCTGTTTGCTCTCTGAACTAGCTTATATTGGTTCCGTCACATCATTTGAAACAAGTGAAATCAATTTGGTGGTTGTGTATAATCAATGACATGTGTATGTTCTATTTCATTTTTGCCTGTGTTTACCAGTATGGATGTATGTGCATTAGAGTGCAGAATGTGTTTTGAGCATGAGAATTAGTTCAAAGTTTTGCTAAAAATTGTAAGTGAGATCTGCAAATTGTATTTTACCATGTGAAATGGTTTAAGGTATTGACAACAGACTGAACAATTAGCTTAATGAGTTCAAGCAACTGAGAACTTTCTTCAGCCAATGGGTTTTAGTGTTTTAGCAACTGAGAAAAACAAATAATTTGGGTGAAATATTTAAAACAGTACAACAACAAAAAAAGAACAAATACTAATATTAATGCAATTGAAGAGCTACAAGATCTGTGAGTGTGTGCAAAACCTGAAAATAATGGCATAATCAATTATGTACAATATTCTTAAAAAGTGATTTCAAAAAGCATTTCTGACTCTGAAAAAAGACTTGGCAACCCTTCATGGAGCCCAGTTAATGTTCCTCTTAACACTTGCTACCTTTATTAGACTATACTCTTGTATATTTTAATTGATTATGATATGAAGCAGCTTATTGTTGATATTAATGTTGTTTACTGTGTTGTGCTGTGTGTGTGTGTGTGTGTGTGTGTGTGTGTGTGTGTGTGTGTGTGTGTGATTTTGTTAAGTGGGTGTATGTGTGCAATTTCAATATGCTTTATAACATGTATATATGTATGTATACAGTATGTAGACATTCGTAAAAGTATACATTCAGACCTCACAGTTTGTCTGTTAACTTGAGATATCAATAAACAGAAGCTAAAAAAAAAAATTTACGCATTTTCGACTGTCTATACAATATCATGTTTTTGATCGACAAAAACAATTTACAATTGAAAGTAGAAAGAGACAAAAAAAAGCAACCTCCTTGCTTTTACCAATTTGTTCTTTTTGTTTGTAATATCACTAAGGCTATACATCCCCTTGTGGGATATTCCTGGAAATTCCCATAGAAGATGACATTTAACAGTTAGACAGACAGGAACTCTAGGGTCCATTTAATGATGCTATGAAGGAAGCATCACTGTATTAAATATTTAGTTTATGAGGCTGTCTCCAAAGAGTTACATGTGTGCCATCAAAATGTCTGCTCACTCTGTACCTTTGTAGTGCAATAAAGGAAGTGATCAATCATCAGTTTCCTGTGATATTATGCTGGACATCTTATTCCACTGCACTCACCTGAAAGCGTACAGAGTCACTGCCCTCCATTACGTCCCTACATATCAATGTGATAAATACAGTCGGCTGTGGACTATGTGTAAACATTATTGCAATAGAAAGCCTGAGCTCACACAGATTGTGTGTGAACTGCAATAGCAGGGTCACAGATGCAGTACACATACTGTGTGCAATCACATTTTCAGTACAAATGGTTTAGCAGATTTTAATTCTGACAGTGTACTTACTGTAGATAGGTCTAATAAAAACTAACCAAATAAAATCTGTGAAAAACAATCTTATCCAATAAAAGAGCACACCAAGATAAAAATGTGCATCAGAGTTCAATTTTAAATGCTACAATAAAAGTAAAAGCCAAAAACTCTGGGTCAAAGAATGCTCCAGCGTCTAGACTTTTAAGTATTAAATTACTATTCAATCTAATCATTTCATCACTCCTACACAGCTGTTAACAATATGATATAACATTTAAGACATGTACATTATTACCTCTATAGATATGCAAGAGAAAGTACGGTGAGGTATCCCTATACATCAATATGATCACTGAGGTGAGGGCAAAGAAAGAGCAATGGCATTCTGTGGCATTTCTGTATGTAAAAACATACGGTACACACATTTTATGTATATAAAAATGTATGTACGTACAAATGTATGAGAGTCTCTGTACGTACATGTGTGTGTGTGTGTGTGTGTGTGTTGAGCATAAGCATATTATGACTATGATACCTGTACCACCAGCGCCTTGCACATGTACGGGTATGAATCTAAACAGCAGACAAGGCACCCAATGAAAGGAGAGAGCCGGCAGTACAGAGAAAAACTGAACATTTTTAATGCTGACAGAGCTGCTGGCAAATGCCCTGATCAAAGCCCCGAGATCAAAAGCAGACAGGGCAGACACACTGCGGCGCTACCAACATTTCAACCAGTGGCTCCCTGCAGCCATTTCCCTCTCATCTCAAACACATTCATTTGGTATTAGCATGGCCTTCTCCAATGAGACCTAATCGGCCTGGAGAAAATCTAGCCTACAGTATAAACTACGCCATTCATTGAGCTCCAGCACTACAAAGGGCATTACCTATGGACCACTGCCCCATGAAACATTCAGACTGTAGACTTGACGTTTTATGCATGGCACACACGCGGTGCGGCCCTTCTTCCTCTCATGCCATAATGTGAAGACACGCACGTAGTACGTGAGGAACTGACACGGAGTGTGTTCTAACCAAAAGGATCTGACCAGGCCATTTAAATATACATGGAGCAGGTCAAATGCAAGCATGATTATTTGCCTTTGTGTCTTGTCCTTTTGAACTTACTTTGGTGGCAGATGCTTCAGAAAGTAGCCCATGACTTTCAGCGCCTGCACTCGGATGCCTTCAGTCTTTGATGCCAGGAGCTTGTAAATGACCCTGTGACAAAAATGTTTGAACATACAAATTCACAATGTTACAACATGCATTAGTCAGATTATATGAACAGAGTGTGATTAGCTACAGTCTGTAGTTGAATGAAACATAATAAGGATTAATTACATGGATCAATGTAATTAGGATTAATTAAATGTATTCATGTAATCAGGATTCCCACCGAAATATATCATCAGTACCCACTCACAGTAAGAAACATTTCAAACCAGACTAGTAGAATTCAGGTTGAAATAAAATCTCTATCAACTGTCAATCAGCACATGAGCTGATCATTTAGCAATTAGAAAATTCAAAATAAATCAATAATTTTGCACCTTATCATTGCAATCAGAAAAAATGGTGAAAAATGCTGATAATCTCTGTGAAATTTATACTTATTGAAAACGCATAAAAAAGTCTCTCCCAAGATTACTGATCAGACTACTCATATCTGAAGTCATAAAAACATACACAAAACTGAATTATTCCATAGCACAGCAAAGGTTGTAGGTAGGCATTGTAAAGTTCTCTATACAACTTTTTACCAGTTTTCAGCATCGAAACACTTATTAAATGCTTACACAATCTTACACACACAGAATCATACATGCACACACACACACACACACACACACACACACAGTCCCCTTGAATATTAGCACGATAAATTTAGCATGAGCCAACCCCCACCCCAATCTCACTTTTTTGTTGGAGTGAAAGAATAACATGTAGTCTGTAAAGACAAAGACAGTTATCACAGTGTGACACTGGTCCACCAGGCTCAGTGTGAATGGGCCTCTGTGCTGCCATGAAGGACCTCTGCACTTTTGCTGGGGCCTTAAGAGTTTTTATCAGGCCAGAACCAGACACCCCCTGCTATGTAGGGCGGATATTTCCCTGTGTGATGGGGAATGTGTATAGCAGGCCTCTACAGGTGAAATAAATCTGAATGCCTGCGTTTCAGTAGCCCATGCTAATGCCCTGTGTGAGTGTACGGTATCCAGAGTTGCCAGTAAAATCCCTCTTTACTGGCTGCTGCTCGCCACTCTATCTTAGCACTGTGTTTCAGCCCTTTTCAAGGCTCTAGCGGGAAATAAAAATGTTCCCTACGGAGTGGAACGTCCAAGATAAAAACAAAGGTTATTCTCCTTACTCAGAACATTTATACGATAAAAAGGTTCCAACCCGTAGGAATGTTATTACGGAGAGATTAAGCCCTAGATATTGGGCATAGAGATTTGGGATACTGTGGCGGTGGTGATAGACAGCTATGGCTTACCGTATTCCATTGCGTTGGTCGAATGCCTGGACCATGGAACTAGGATGCTCTGACATCAAAGCAACCAGGAGCTGTAGCACATCCATCAGATTGTCATCCTGAAAACATTTACCACAATATTATATTAAAATCAGCCATCACGATGCACCATGGGCAGAGAGTGGCATCACAACCACAGTATAACTGCATGTTCATTTCATTTCAATTAACACATAATTAGTAGTGATGCAGTAAGGTTGTATAAGACCTTAATACCATGACGTGTACAAATCATTGTATGAATATATTTTAAAATAACCCTATTTAGAAACATTGACCAAAGAAATAGGAACAAAGGAACCAAGCCTCTGCATTCAAAGAAGTGGCTAATACATGTGCAACAGCAAAGTGATATCACACTGATCCAAACTCTTGTCCTTTCCTGCTGATTGAAGATCAGCAGTCCCTATATAGTTCTTATTTTTAAACCTTTCATGGGGAAAAAAAAATCACCTTAAAAAACACCAACTAGATCAGAGGTGGCATGTGTGTTCTAGTTCAAGCACACTGGCGCTGAGACACAGCATGCATGTCTGGTCTACTACCACTGGCCACAAGAAACTGATGTCATTTGCTTGTAGTGCCATCTAGTGGCCTTACCAAATTCAGTAATTACCAGCAAAGCTCCCTATGAGGGTAATACTGTAAAAGCAAAAGTCTCCAGACCAAGGCACTTCTTAATTAAAATGTCTTTATTAAATGGGCATGTCTTCAATAGCCATAAATGGCTTCTTAAATCTGTCAATTCAGGACACGCCCATTTAATAAATAGCCTTTTGATTTAAGAAGTGCCTTGGTCGTGAGACTTTTCTTCTGTCCTTTTTTCTTTTGACTCCTTTTTCTTAACAGCAAAGATCAACAGCTAAAACAAACAAACAGTGAAGACTAAAACATTTTAGGATTGAACATGCCAACAGCTCTTGTAAAAACACTTATGCTTATGCTGATTGTATGGCAGATATTAGAGGTACTGCCACTGTATGCCAGTGTCAGAACTCACTGTGCTGCAAATGAACACGGCACAAAAAGACCTGTGAAATGAGATAACCGGGACACTGTTTACCTCATGCATGGTGAGAAGATAGTTCAGAATACTCTGGAGTTCATCTTCCTTTACCCCGTAATCCTAACAAAACAGAAAATACATTTTTCAACATTTATTACATTATGTAAATATATACATTTCTTTAAATGTTTTATATCTTGTAAAAATTCATCCAAAACAAATTGTCACACAATATGTTGATCTGTAGAGATGGACACGGAGCTGTACCTTCATGATGAGCTGCTTGACAAACAGTAGCAGAAATGCTCTTAAAGAGTTGATCTCCTTCTGATTGGGTCTGGGGCCATCTATACCCATCCATACACACACACACACACACACACACACACACACACACACACACACACACACACAAAAACAAAGACTTTTTTAGACAGGGAAGCAGATACCACAATGGACTAGGACAGCATCTCTTTGAAAATAACTCTTTGAATTATTATTATTTGAAATTAGTGTTTTCAATATATATATTTTTCAGAGTAAATTTGAGAAGAAGTCTGGAGATGCTGAATGTAGTCGCCCAAAGGTTCTTTCTTTGAGGTTTAGGTGGTGAGAGAAATCCAAGCACGGTCATGAAAAATAAAACAATGTACAAACACTACACAGCTTCACACAGACAAAATAACTGGATGGGTTTTAACATGAGGTGTAGCAGCGGTACACTGCAGCTTTCAGAACACCATGGGGCGAGGGGACTCACTTTCAATGCCATTTTGGCATTCTACTACTCCTAAAAT
This sequence comes from Alosa sapidissima, assembly GCF_018492685.1. Lineage (NCBI taxonomy): Eukaryota > Metazoa > Chordata > Actinopteri > Clupeiformes > Clupeidae > Alosa > Alosa sapidissima. The sequence continues at coordinate 30,836,009 of NC_055957.1, read as the reverse complement.
GTACAGTGTGATTTTGTAATGCCTTGATATGGAAATGAGGGTGGAAAAGCCTAACAGATGATTGTCAGTCACCTCAGCGAAACAACAAGATCAACAGTCATGCCAGCAGCACTAAAAAAATCACTATCCAGGTTTTCAGATATCATGGATTGAGAAGAAACACCACTGCTACTTAAATGTCCTTCTCTGTTTTTCCTATGAATTCATTATGACCGGCACACACCTAAATTAGCTCAGAGCAGAGGTGTCTGATGACGGGGTAAAAATACCACATAAAAGTGCTCCATCAACAACTCGTGGACTGTGAGGTCGTAAAATCGTTTAAAACAGCACAAAGCCTTATAAAGCAGGAGGAATATATCCCTGAGCTTTTATTTCTGAACAATTGCGTCCCAGCAGCCTAGTGCTGGACAAGCTCAGAAGTGCTCAAGAGATGAGAATACTATGGTATCTAGACATCTCTTTTCTCATCGTCCATGTTGAACAAACCAAAACAAGATCACAACAAAAACCAAAACCTGAGTATGAATGGCAAAGGGGAAAGAATGCAAGCAAAAGAGTGATTTACAAAAGGAAGGAAAGCAAAAGAGTGATTTACAAAAGGAAGGAAAGCAAAAGAGTGATTTACAAAAGGAAGGAAAGCAAAAGAGTGATTTACAAAAGGAAGGAAAGCAAAAGAGTTACCCAGGCCTTTGGGGGTGACCCCGCTGCGGTCCTGGGGGTTCACCACCCAGTAGAAGTACTTCAGCGTGTGCATCACCTGCAGCACAGTGCCCACTCGCCGAATGGCATTATAGATGGTGACCGTACTGATGAACTCTGTGGCCAGGTAAGTGTAGAGAGTCAGTTGTACCTGTAGAGAAATGGGAACACCCACACACAAGCATACACATATTAATGACTGGAACCCAAAGACAATCAAGTAAGTCAGATGTGCAAGGTTAATTTGCTTAAAACTCTGTGTCTGTGTCTGTGTCTGTGTCTGTGTCTGTGTCTGTGTCTGTGTCTGTGTCTGTGTCTACCTTGGAAGGAGCATGGATCCATATAGTGGGGTTGAACAGGATGTGGTCACACAGCTGTTTCAGCAGTGGGACACCATTGGACAGGTTGCTAAGGTAACGTGCAAAGGCCAGGAGTATGTCCAAAACAGGTCGAGTCACATGAACTTTGGAAGACTGAAACCAGTAAATAGTAAAATAAAACAGCACACATTTATAACCAAACAACCCAACACACACATATATACAGATGAGAGACAATGTTTTAGCTAAATAGTCTTCCATTTAATATCTGAATGACTCAAATAGTCCACTGGACTTTGCAAATGCTTGACATTATTTTGAAGGTAAATCATTAACCCAGCAATGCCTTAGATATTCCTGGGGATATAGTCCTGGTATCTGAAAAATCTAGATCAAAGGTGAAAGTTGTAAAAAAAGTGAAATATGTGTAAGATGTGAGGGAGGTGTGTGAGGCCGTGATGTGCTGTAGGAGAGCCACGTGGAGCAGTGGCAGCGCAGGGCTGCGGGGACAGACAGCGGGTCATTAAGAGAGCGCCGCACGGCAGACAGGCCAGCTCATTACGGCTCTTTGGCACATCAAACAGCGACAGCCTGATGAAGCCTCACCCAGCGCGCTCATCCCCACATTAGCCCCATCTCCTCCTGCTCAGTGGAACCACAATCAGGGGCCGAGCTGCGGAGGGAAGGTGTGAGCTGAGTGCACACTGAGTGTGAGCTGAGTGCTCTCTTCCAATCAAAGAGCTGTCACTGGGGCGGAGTGCTGACAGCATTGGCCTTTAATTGTTCATGCTTAAAGGAATGTCATCAAAAACAAGGAAGGATAGTCAGCTGAAACAACTGACTTAAGAACACAAGGGGTTCCAATTTGAGGAGGAGAGCTTTGTGTTAGATGGTATGACATGGCCTTTGCGATGGCCTTCTTCAATGTCCGAAATTAGAACTTCATAGTCTACTTTAGAGGCTTTAGAGGTTCAGCTGGGTTCAATTGAACTTTTCATTCTCTCCTTAATCAATGGCTGAAAAACAGATAGAAAAAGCAGTGTACATGCGCACGCACCTTCTCCAGAGTGTAGCCAATCACCAGGAACCCCTTACAGGACAGCACCTGCTCTTGCATAGCCACCGAGTTCTTCAGCAGCTCCATCACAAACGACAACAGGGTGCAACTGACAGGTGGAGGAGGAGAAGGAGGAGAAAGAGGGGGGGACAGTGAGAGGTGGAGGTAAAGGGAGGAGAAAGAGAGAGGGACAGTGAGAGGTGGAGGAGGAGGAGAGGGAGGAGAAAGAGGGGGACAGTGAGAGGTAGAGGAGGAGGAGAAAGAGAGGGGGACAGTGAGAGGTGGAGGAGGAGGAGAAAGAGAGAGGGACAGTGAGAGGTGGAGGAGGAGAGGGAGGAGAAAGAAAGGAACAGTGAGAGGTGGAGGAGGAGGAGAAAGAGCGAGGGACAGTGAGAGGTGGAGGAGGAGGAGAGGGAGGAGAAAGAGGGGGACAGTGAGAGGTGGAGGAGGAGGAGAAAGAGAGAGGGACAGTGAGATGGGATGCTGCTTCAACACTCACACAGCAGCCATATAGACATCTTCATGCATAGCTCTAATGAAATGGGCATCTTTGAGGAGAGGGGCTGCTTCCTACCAGATAGATGAACTCGGCTCATCACTGGAGGGCTGGAGAAAGTCCAGCTGTGCAAACAGAGGGAAGAGCACCTGTACGCCGCCTATGGAGTGGATGGCGCTCTGCACAGAGTGAGTGACCACTGCCTTCACGTCCTGCACAGAACAGAGAGGAATATCTATGACCATCAAGTTTATAGCCCCACAATTTATCATTTGTGCGAGTTAACATGACATGCACAGAGTAAAAAGAGTAAAAGTCCTAATCTAGTATGGTTTAAATCCTCCATTCATATCAACTTAAACTATTCCCCTATTTGCAGGTTGCTTCTGTGTGTGCATATACAGTGCCTATAAAAAGTATTCACCCCCCTTGGATATTTCCCCTTTTATTGCTTTAATAAATGGACTCTGTCAATTTAATTTGCCCTTTTTTTACAATTATTTACAAAAATCCCCTCTTAAAAATATATAATGCAGAATAAGCAACTGCATAAATATTCGCCCCCACTTAAAGAAACTGACCTAAATCAGAGGTCCAGCCAATTGGTGCTAATAATTGGTGCTAATAATATAGTGAAATGGATATCGCCTGCAGTGCATGTGTATGATATAGTAATACAAAGACGCCAGACGAAGGTCCAGTCACTGGGCAATCAGTATGCCTGGCTATAATTCCACCATGAAGATAAAACACTCCAAACAACTCAGAGAAAAGGTTATTGACATGCAAAATGAGGGGGTGGATACAAAAAGTCATTGAACATCCCCTGGAGTTCAGCAAAATCCATCATTAAGGAATGTAAGAAATATGGCAAATGTGCAAATCTGCCTAGAGCGACAAACTGAGTGACAATTCAAGAAGAATAATGGTGGGGGGAGGCCACCAAGGCACCTATGACAACTCTGAAGAAGTTAAAAGCTTCAGCAGCTGAGATGGGAGAAACTGCATACAGCAACTTTTGCCTGAGTTATTCACTAGTCAAATCTCTATGGGTGAGTGGCAAAGCTCTTATTAAATCTTGACTAAAGTTCGCCTTAAGGCATGTGAGAGACTCCAAGGTCAAATGGAAGAAGGCTCGTTTTTTGGCTATCAAACTAGATGCTATTTTTGGCGGACACCAAACTCTGCACATCAACAAAAAAAAACGACAGCAGGCCCTGGAAGGCTTGTAAAAGTAAAAGTAAAATTAATTCAGCAAAATATATGAAAATCCTGGAGGACAATCAAATTCAGTCGGCAAGAGAACTACGACTTGGGAGAAGGTGTACTCTCCAGCAAGACAATGAGCTGAAGCCTACAGTGCAAACTACACAGAAATGGTTTAAAGTAGGGTTGTCAATCGATTAAAAAAAATTATTCTATACATAATCGCATATATAATTTTTGCTGTTAAAGTATTTTAAATATTCAAATTCAAATGAATCATTAAATAATCAGCATTATTGACATTAAAGTTCAAAAACTCTTTTATTATTATTTTCACTGTTCAAATAATTGGCATAATAATCTGATATGACCCAATATGCTGAGAAAATAAATTCAAATGTGCTTCGGGAAGAAGTTTTTTTTTCACATACAAGGCATTTCAGGCCACAGATATAACCTAGGGGACACAATGAAAATTAATTAACACTCCCCTCAATGTCAACACTTATTTCTTTGCATTGATGTGCGACTATAGAGTTGATGACAGTGATATGCAAATTCCTTGCTGCAGACATTGCAGAGGACTTTATTTTTAACACTTTATTTTTTATCAACACCATCAGGACATTTTATCAAGTAAATGTTCCAATTAATGATCCAGGCAGCACGTTTTCTTCTCTCTCCTTCATTTTACAATCTAATTTTTACTGACTAGAACGGCTCGGGGTCAAAGGTCATATGGAATCGATTAATCTGCACTAATTTTTTTAATCAGTTATTTTTTCTCAAATTAATTCATCGAAATTAATCAGTTATTTTGACAGCCCTAGTTTAAAGACAACATCATGGTGAATGTTCTGGAGTGGCCAAGTCAAAGCCCAGACCTCAATCCTATAGAAAACCTGTGGCTGGACTTGAACAAGGGCTGTTCACATCTGATCCCCTTCCAACCTGAGCAGTTTTGCAAAAAAATCCAGATGTGCAAGCCTAATTGAGACCTATCTATGCAGACTGCATGCTTTAATTGCAGCCAAAGGTGCATCTACTAAATGCTGATTTGAAGGGGGGGAATATTTATGCCATCACTTATTTTGCATTATATATTTTTTAATTAATTAACATTACTTTGTAGAAATCTGCTTTCACTTTGACATTAAAGAGGGGATTTAAATTATTTGTAAAAATGGGCAAATAAAGTAAAAGTGGAAATATCCAAGGGGGATGAACACTTTTTATAGGCACTGTGTTTGTTTGCAAGTGTGTGTGTATGTACAGTTAAGAACTAAATTATTCATACCCCTGGCAAATATTGATTTAATGCTGATTTTCTCTTTATCAATATGTTTGTTCTGACTGACACGGTCACCTAAATTTCCCCTTGGGGATCAATAAATTATCTATCTATCTATCTATCTATCTATATGCCAAAAGTTTGTAAGACAATGTGGGAGAAACATGGAATTAAAAAAAAGAAGCGTTTTCATCTGTAACATTTTTATGAAATGTCTCCATAATTATTGTAGAGGTCACACTTTTTAACAGCAATCCGGGTTTTCAGTCAGGAACGAAAAAAAAGTGAGCTCAAGGCCAGAGTGATGGCAAATAATCGTTCCTGACTGAAAACCCGGATTGCTGTTAAAAAGTGGTCTAGAATAATTGTGGTCTAGAATAATTATGGAGACATGGAGAGGCTTGGTAGATATTATAAGAACCATTTTGAGACTTGTGAATGCAAATGAAGAGGTTTCCATTGATTATTTAAAAAGGCTATGAATCATTTTGGACATGCCATTTTTCCTAAAAAATTTTAAAAAAGATAAAAAACGATTATTTCTTTGATTCCATGATTCTACCACATTGTATTACAACATTTTGGCATGTGGCAGTGTCATTTTCAGTCAGAACAAATATATTGGTCAAGAGAAAATCAACATTACATCAATATTTGCCAGGGGTATGAATAATTTCGTTCTTAACTGTATGTATGTGAGGGCTGCAACAACCGATTAATCAATTAGTTGTAAACTATTAAATTAATCAGCAGTTATTTTGTAATTTGTTAGGGTTATATTTTAAAGTAAAAAACTTTTTTTAAAAAAATTGCTGATTGCAGGTTCTTAAACCTCTTAAACCTTATACCTCTATGACAGTAAATTGATTATGTTTGGCATGTAGACAAGGGCATCTGAGGACAAAATAATGGGCTTTGGGGAATACTGATCGATATTCTTTCTGATATCAATTAAACATCTAAATGATTAATTGGGAAAATAATTGACAGATTAATCAACAATGAAAACAATAATTTAGTGAAGCCCTAGTGTGTGTGTGTACATAGGTTTTGTTTATTCTCATGAAAGCCCTGGCAGCCATGCGGACACACAACAGGAGCAATGGGCTGCAAAGAATGCAGCTTTCCTCTGGATCAGCATTCATGATGGCCACTTATCGGAAGAGGTGTCATGGCCCACTACATTTGCCTGTGTGCTTGAACCTGAACTAGACAGTCCTGCATGCCACTCAGAGAAGCAGCCTACAGTTCACAGAGACGCCACACAGCTTGTGCCCATATGTGTGTTGCTGATGGCCTTTTCTGTGTGTGTGTGTGTGTGTGTGTATATGTGTGTTGCTGATGGCCTTTTCAGTGTGTGTGTGTGTGTGTGTGTGTGTGTGTGTGTGTGTGTGTTGCTGATGGCCTTTTCAGTGTGTGTGTGTGTGTGTGTGTGTGTGTGTGTGTGTGTGTGTGTGTGTGTGTGTGTATATGTGTGTTGCTGATGGCCTTTTCAGTGTGTGTGTGTGTGTGTGTGTGTGTGTGTGTGTGTGTGTGTGTGTGCTGGGGGTAATTGAGAGAGGAGAGGGCTGTATGTGTGTGAGGAGGCACTGAAGAGAGGGAGAAAGACAAGCCAAAGACAGACATCAGCCAGACGTGCACATCTGCTACTGATTAATGAAGAATTAACACGAGGCAACTTGTCTCTTGTCACTAATTACTGTCTATCTGCGCCGCATTGAGCAGCAGGAGTGCAGCAGTCAGATGTGACCTGGAGAGAAGTGCACATGGAGACAGACTAGCTCTCTGCTCTACTGCTTCCATGCAGGTCGCTGTGCTGGGAGGGAGCAGCTTCTCAGACTCCCGCTCTTATTTACCGTCCTGACGACTTGACGACTCAAGAAAATGGTTTATGTAGACTAGCTGCTCTTATGCTCTAGGGTAACGCTGATCACTCTACATGACTCTGCATCAACTACCACTTCAACTTTCTCCAAGAAAGTAAGCATAACCTTTCCACAGACACAGCCATTCCGCCAGCCTGTATATATATATATATATATATATATATATATATCATATATACTGTATGTATAGGAGGAAAGGAAAGCAAAGTGGTGGAGAGGGGTGGGGGAGGGGGGGGGGGGAGGCTGAATAGGCTTCATGTCTGATATTGGCTCTAAGTGGCTCTATGGACTAAGATGTTGACATGGTGAATTAGAATTGGTACAGCTGTCCAGCTAAGAGCCTGAGTTAAGTGAATCCATGTGAATGTGGTTAAAGCGAGAGATGAGAAATCTCTGAAAAGTGCTCGCAAAAAAACATGATGGATGGCAGAGCTCAGGTAGGAGGGGAGAAGGGTGAACCTGGAAGAGGAGAGAATGAGCATGGTGTGTTTGCATGGGAGAGGTCTCAGAGGAATAAAGAGAGCTGGCGCCGAGGGGAAGAGTGGAAGAACAGATGAGATATGGAATAGCATGAGCAAGCACAGAGTAGGAACACAAAGGAAGTGGAGAACAATGGCGTGAAGCAACGGAGGAGTGAGGAGAGAAAGGCAGACAGGAGAACGGCCAGCATGTGGGTGGAGGAGAGATAAAGGGCCGCTGACCTGCAGCATGAGGGCGTGGGGCGAGTGGACAAAGATGGAGGCGTTGTCTTTGGGCGAGGACTCCAGGCAGAGCTGAGCGTCGGTGGCGCGGGGGTTGTAGGTGAAGGCGATGCTGGAGGACAGCTTGCCGTCATACAGCAGCATCTTGTGATGCTCCGCAAACAGAAGATCACTCTCAGCCTTGTACTTGAAGGTGCCCTGAGGACAACACAGACATGGTACATGGAGAGAGAGAGAGAGACCGTTTTACTCAGAGAGAGAGAGAGAGAGAGAGAGAGAGAGAGAGAGCTTTACTGAGAGAGACACTTTGATTGGCTGAAGAGAGCAGTTGATGCATGGCATGGCTTAAATAGTTTGCCAAAAAGCATATTCATTTTCACACCGGTCTTGTACCTTTGAATGTAAACCATGCTACAGCAGCAGCTCTTGTGTCTGTATGTGGTACCTTGTAGCCGGGTCCCAGCTGGTAGATGGCCAGGATCTGGGCAGCACTCAGGGCCTCGCTGAAGAGATACACCGCCCCCATCTGCCCACAGAACACGCGGTTGGCATCCGCCGTCTCCGACGAGCCCAGGAAACACTTATCAAAGGTCTACAGAGAGACGGTGAGAAGAGCAGACGCAGACTGTGGTTGTAATGTGGTCAACACACCTTACACACACTTTGAGGACAAAGGTTGCTGATAACATGATGTTGCTCTATACTCTCTACAGTGGCTGCAATTTCACTACAGGCACTTTACATTGGGATAACCTGTTATGACTTGAGCAGATGTGTTCTCTCTAGCAAAGTCACCACCACACACACACACACACACACACACACACACACACACACACACACACCTCTGGGCAGCTAATGTGATGTGAAGCAGAAGGGAGTGGTGTCATACCCCCTATGTGATGGCAGGGGTTACAGTTATGTCCAGGAGGGACGCTGGGTGCTGGATGAGTTCACAGAGACGGCACACTGAACAGCCGTCCACCACTCATCTGCAGATGAGCTCAGCGGTCAGACACGCACTACCGTGCAGGCTATACAGCTGCAGATGAGCTCAGCGGTCAGACACGCACTACCGTGCAGGCTATACGGCTGCAGATGAGCTCAGCGGTCAGACACGCACTACCGTGCAGGCTATACGGCTGCAGATGAGCTCAGCGGTCAGACACGCACTACTGTGCAGGCTATACGGCTGCAAGGAAACTAAAGAGAGCAGCCCAACTAAACAACCTAAAATAGCTACATAGATGAGCACTGAAGCAAATCAGGAAACTAGATGAGAATATTCCATTGTAGTTACATGACATTTTAAAATATTATGAGTTATGAAGTCCGTTCCGTGAGGAAAAAATGCACTGACTTCCAGCTGCACAGCTATGTGGAAACATAAATGAAAAGAAAATGCCCACTTACATCACTGGTGTTGACAAACCAGGTGATCTCTCCATATGACGCCAGTTCCCCATTGACATAACAGCTGATTTCACTGTTCTTCCAGCGGTTGTACACATGGACAATCGTCACCATGTACCACTGCAAACAAAAACAATCTTGATCAATTACTCATATCAAGAACTGTTCACTTTGGCCTACAAATGTGTGTCAGCATTCTTCTGTAAAACCAAAAGTTAACAAGTTACACCTCAACCCCATGGCCCAGTATATCACAACATAACAAAGTATGTGTACTCAATTGAAGCCTTTACAGTTACTTTCCACCCACTTCCATCTGAAGCTGACCCTTAATGATGTACTCAAGTAAAGCAAAGACTTTCTTTCGCCTCTCTTTACCATGCTGGTCAATCTGAATGAATTTTACCCTACCCTACTTTGGTGCTCATGGTTTCTGTAAAATGAACTGAACGATTGAATAGTGGACAATCTAACTATGTAGCATGTCTATATTGACAGAAGCTTAAACATTCAGGAACTCCAAGTTTAGAACTTTAAGTTCCCTTCACCAACAAGGCCCTGCCCATATCAGAGTCCCTGCCATAGCAAAGCTCTTTACTTATCACTGATGAGAACTGATCCACCCAAAGGGGAAAAAAGCACATTCCACAGGGCGGATCTGTTCCCAACAGGCGAATCTGTTCTCAAACTCGGGCCGTCTGTCTTGTGAACTAGCCAGCGGCTCATCTGAGACTGCTGTGCTGTCCTGATTCCACTCCAGCTACACTGCCAGAGGACAGGCAAGTTCTCCTGACCCTCAACAGGCAGAGCCACTGGAATGCCGAACCTACTGTACCTTCTGGGGCTTGAAGTCATACTTGACGCAGTGCTGGAAGCCCTTCCCTTTGGACTTCAATGAAGTGACGATGAGACAGCCACCCACAAAGTGTGCAGAGTAGCCCAGGCCTTTGCTGGTGCGAAAGCTATGAGGGAGAGGAAAAAAGAAGGGAAGAAAAAGACAAGATGAGAGAGATAAACACATACAGTGCAAGACAAGCTGTAGTACTTCACAGAATTTAGTGAAAGAGGAAATTGTGATGTGGAGTTATGCATTTACACATATACCTACTATATCAAACATTAACCACTGTTAGCCTCTCTTCCAAGAGCTCCCGTAATAAATTAATAGTATTTTGAGATGGGTTAGGAATCAATCAACAATCTTTTTTTTAAAGGTTGCAGGCTGAATCTTTACCATATTTTAGTGCTGCAGGCTTATTTTTTTAAGTCCAAACACCTCCCTTTGCATAAATTAGATTTTTGACAGAAATTAATCATCAGCTGAAAATAGAACAAGGGAGGCCTTAATTTAATAACCATCAGAGAGAGAGTGGGGGAGTGAAAGTGTGTGTGTGTGTGTGTGTGTGTGTGTGTGTGTGTGTGTGTGTGTGTGTGTGTGTGTGTGTGTGTGTGTGTGTGTGTGTGTGTGTGAGAGAGAGAGAGAGGAGAGGGAGGGAGAGAGAGAGAAAATAAGAAAAAATGAGACAAGGTGATCAGCCTCTTCAGCGGAGACACGGAGAAACTGTCCCCTAGTTTCCCTTAATGATACATACCAGTAGAGTAAGGCATGTCCTTAATGATACATACCAGTAGAGTAAGGCTTGTCCTTAATGATACATACTAGAGTTAAGGCTTGTCCTTAATGATACATACTAGAGGTAAGGCTTGTCCTTAATAATACATACTAGAGGTAAGGCTTGTCTTTAATGATACATACTAGAGGGTAAGGCTTGTCCTTGATAATACATACTAGAGGTAAGGCTTGTCCTTAATGATACATACCAGAGGTAAGGCTTGTCGTTAATGATACATACCAGTAGTAAGGCTGGTCCTTAATGATACATACTAGAGGTAAGGCATGTCCTTAATGATACATACTAGTAGAGGTAAGGCTTGTCCTTAATGATATATACTAGAGGTAAGGCTTGTCCTTAATGAAACATACCAGTAGAGTAAGGCGTGTCCTTAATGATATATACTAGAGGTAAGGCTTGTCCTTAATGATACATACCAGTAGAGGTAAGGCTTGTCCTTGTCCACATTAATGTTATTGAGGGGGTCCACACGTAGCCATGTGTGGAAGGTGAAACCATTCTGATAAGGCCATTTTGCTATGGGTGGCAGGGCAATGGCCTGTGAAAAAGGGAGAGACATTCTGTCAATAATACATGAATACCCACTTAACTAAGGAGAAGTTCATGGTCGTCAAATGCTTAGATTCTGGCCAATGTAGCACACCATCACAACTAAGAGAAGAGATTTCGTAGATTCAGTTATGTGGTCTCCACCAGTTCACCATCACACAGGGCACCTTTAATTGATTATCTCAATCACATTTCATTGATTATTTCAGACACAGTGAATCATTTTAAACCCAGTCCATCTTATTGCAAGGCGTTCTTTGCCCTGGTCCCCTTCGGTCTACATCTCAGCCCATTCTAACAACGCTATTGCACACAAGTCTTTTGAGACAGTGACCCAGTCCAAATGCACTCGTGCTTTGCTGTGCCCCATTTGCATCTAAGAGGACATACCTCAGCAGAGACCTTTGTTGAAGTGGGTTGAGCACAAACAATGTGTGTGTGTGTGTATTTACAGGATGCTTCGTGTAGAAATGTGATGTTTAAGATAAACTTTTCATTCAACCAGTAAATAATTGTTTTACCAGCTACTCAAGATATCCTATTTCCATTAGCCAGCATCACAATGAAGATAAGCCCTCACACACACACACACACACACACACACACACACACACACACACACACACACACACACACACACACACACACAGATAGTAGGCTGCAATACTTGATCTTCTATTAAAACCCCATTCAAGAACTGCAAATTGATCATGCCTAAATTGGGTCTAGTCAATGGTGACCACTGAAAGGGTTCTCATCTGCAATGATAATAGAATCTGGGCTCTATCCTCATTAGAACTGGGCAGAATTCCCAGAGGAATTAGGACATTCCTTTGTATGACCACCCTCATCACATGTTCCCCTTAATGGGGGCATGGCACGTGGAAAAGGCCACTTAAAGCACCGTACAGGCCAGATGGGAATGTGGTCGTGGGAGCTGAGAGACACAGTTTAGCGCTGAAGGGCTCCTCTCTCATCAGCCATCCAGTGATCTAGTCAGGGGAGTGCTTCTAGAGCAGGGCAAGAAGCCTGTGTAGAGTGGCCTGATTCACAGTGAGGCTCTGCACGTCCTGGATCGCTCGTCTCACTGCAGAGTCTGGGAATGAAACCGCTCCGTTCAGACTAAGAAAGTGATCAACTGAATTCCCTGGACTCTGGCCTTCCATATTCCATTTGTCTTGTGTTATCTCTCTGATGTAGAAATCAAGCTGCAGCTGTGTTCTTGGTTCATCAGCAGTAAAAACTATTTGTATAAAATACACTTACTGCATTGGAGTAAAACCATATAAAAGACTTGAAGGTACTGGACAGATAAAAAGGACAGCCTTGTGTGGAGGGCATCTTACCGCAGCACTCTTTCCTGGGAAACTGAAGAAGGAGTCGGGGCCATTTCTGTGAGCCATGGACTTCAGCACAGACAGCAGCTTCACAGCATGGGGGGGCTGGCAGACAGGGAGATGGGGACACAGCAGCAGAACAGAAATATCACCACCATGCTGATGCTGAACACCCTGAAACACTCTCCATGCTGATGCTGAACACACTGAAACACTCTTTTTGCTGATGCTATGCTGAACACACTGAAACACTCTCCATGCTGATGCTATGCTGAACACACTGAAACACTCTCCATGCTGATGCTATGCTGAACACCCTGAAACACTCTTTTTGCTGATGCTATGCTGAACACCCTGAAACACTCTTCTTGCTGATGCTATGCTGAACACACTGAAACACTCTCCATGCTGATGCTATGCTGAACACCCTGAAACACTCTTTTTGCTGATGCTATGCTGAACACACTGAAACACTCTCCATGCTGATGCTATGCTGAACACACTGAAACACTCTCCATGCTGATGCTATGCTGAACACACTGAAACACTCTCCATGCTGATGCTATGCTGAACACACTGAAACACTCTTTTTGCTGATGCTATGCTGATGCTATGCTGAACACACTGAAACACTCTCCATGCTGATGCTATGCTGAACACACTGAAACACTCTCCATGCTGATGCTATGCTGAACACACTGAAACACTCTTTTTGCTGATGCTATGCTGATGCTATGCTGAACACACTGAAACACTCTCCATGCTGATGCTATGCTGAACACACTGAAACACTCTCCATGCTGATGCTATGCTGAACACACTGAAACACTCTTTTTGCTGATGCTATGCTGATGCTATGCTGAACACACTGAAACACTCTCCATGCTGATGCTATGCTGAACACACTGAAACACTCTCCATGCTGATGCTATGCTGAACACACTGAAACACTCTCCATGCTGATGCTATGCTGATGCTATGCTGAACACACTGAAACACTCTCCATGCTGATGCTATGCTGAACACACTGAAACACTCTTTTTGCTGATGCTATGCTGAACACCCTGAAACACTCTCCATGCTGATGCTATGCTGAACACCCTGAAACACTCTCCATGCTGATGCTATGCTGAACACACTGAAACACTCTCCATGCTGATGCTATGCTGAACACACTGAAACACTCTTTTTGCTGATGCTATGCTGATGCTATGCTGAACACACTGAAACACTCTCCATGCTGATGCTATGCTGAACACACTGAAACACTCTCCATGCTGATGCTATGCTGAATACACTGAAACACTCTCCATGCTGATGCTATGCACCGAAACACTCTCCATGCTGATGCTATGCTGAACACACTGTTGCTATGCTGAACACACTTAAACATCCTCTTGGCCACTTCAATGACCAAATATTCTAACATCAACATTCTGTCTTTCACATAACAAAATCTTTTTATTATTATTTCAAAAGACGAATCTGCTCATGTTTTGGTTATGTCATGTCATTTCATTTTGATTGGCTTTTCTGAAACAGCCCCACATAACTTAATGACTTTTGAAAACAATTAACCCTAATTCTCTTGGTAACATTAAAAAGTGTAAACATGAAATGGAAGCGATGGAAAGAAGTTTCTCTGTGTTATATCTGATGCTGATGCTGATGCTAATGCTAATGCCAATGCAGGGGTGTGAGGCACACAGGGGTGGTGTGACACCGTCCCTCACATGATTACATACTGATTACACACACTGATCAATATGAGGCTGCTGCTATCTGCTGCTGGGTTTTGTAACGTTTACATACACCGCCTGAGACATCAAACCGGGATCACAGAGAGCAGTGGATTAGCCGCACAGGGCATACACAACCTTGGTGTACACTAAGAGGTCAACTGCTGAAACCCAACAGTGTCCATCAGCAAATGCAGGCATTTTTATTTAGTCTTAGTCTTCAGATGCTGCTTATTAGATTTACTCACATTTTAGTCATTTTTATCTTTCCTAGTTTTAGTCTACTACCAACAACAATTGAAAAATTCAGTGACAAAAATAAAGGTTTTATTTTCAAACTATTTTTGTATCGTTTGTACATCTCTTGTATCGTTAACAATATTGCATGCTGATATTGTTACAGTTTGTGTTTTAAAATGCCTGAGTCGTCTCGTCTTTGTCAAGGTCGACAAACATATTTTCTCTTAGTATTGTCTGCCGAAAATAACACTAGAACTCAATTGATAGAGCCAGCCAAATGAATTATTTGACTTTTACACTTTTACAGAAAACTAAATTTTAATTTCAATTCAATTAATTTCAATTCTACTACACCCTGATTGTAATCACTTGTGACTTTCTTTGACCCCACCTCAAATGCTTCTGAGTAACAGTAAATGCACTGTAGTTGTAATGGCAGGCCTACCTCTCAAAAGAGAAATGCTACATCAGCTTGATATGTAGTCTATTCCCAATACTGTATATTGAAACAGCTGTAAATCAACTCTTAGTACCCCTGACAGGTTTGATAATATTGTACTCCTGAAATCCTTTCTGGTTAGAATACATGAATTTGAGCAGTTTGAAGAGACAACCAAAACATCCACCTGATTGGAGTTTGTATCTGCAGCAATATGGCCCGCCACAAAATTATTATTTTGAACGTATTCAAACTGGTCAAAAGTAACAGCCATTAAAAGTTTAGAGAGTTCAGTAAGCTGGTCAGTAGCCTGGTCAGTAGCCTGGTCTGAACTGCATTTAAGGAACACAACAACTAAGGAAGAATAAATAGGAATGGAAAATGGACAGCAAGACTGAAGGCTAAAGTTGTTCTAGAACATTCCTCATAGAGATCATAAACAAACATTAGATAATCGAGGGCAAGAGTGTGCCCACTTAGCTTTCCTCTGTGTGTGTGTGTGTGTGTGTGTGTGTGTGTGTGTGTGTGTGTGTGTGTGTGTGTGTGTGTGTGTGTGTGTGTGTACCCATTGGCCTTTTGCTCCTTGCAGTTTGCTGAAGAACAGTTTGAGCTCCTTCACTGTAATGCTGTAGCTGGCCAGCACACCCAACATATCCACCATCAGATCTGTGAGAGGAAACAAATCACACAAAATCACAAACATAGTCTGGCCACCTAATCATCATGAGGCTCGAAGCTATTCATTCAAGCCTCTACAACACAGGTCATTCTGAATCATTTAGGGTCCATGATGTCAAGTTCATCACCTCACTGGGTAGAGAAAAGAGAGTGAGTGGGATTAGCAGATTATTTTATCCAAAGGGACAGGACAACGTTTGGCTGCATGATCCAGAGGCCCATCAGAACCCTTGTGTGTTCCTCAGACTATAGCCCTCCCTCGTCTAATTCTCTCTATTGGTCATCCCCATCCACTCCACAAGCTGGCAAAACTACAGGCAAGCTAATGACTGCACAATTTTCAGCTCAGACCTAATTATGCCTTTTAGGAAGCGGCCATTGGGCAGTCTGCCTCTGCCAACAATACTTGTTCCCTTTCTACATATTGGTCTTTGTTTGTCTCTCTGCCAGGATTTCTCTGGGTCTGACTCCAGCATTGCTTACAATCTTGAGTATTTGTCACTAATTAAGCACATGAAGATATCGTACATGCCTAAGGATGCACTAAAGAGATGACAGACATGGATGCACATTGAGGGAAAGACTGCATTAAAAGAAAATGCTCCCTAGACACTGGGCATCTGGCTTTGCACCATGTGGTAATTGAGGCTGGGTGAGCGATCCTATTGCTCATTTATCCGAGTGTAAGAGAGATGAGTCATGGGTACTCTGCCTGTAGCACAATGTAGCATTAGGATTATTACTCTGATGACACTTCACTATGTAAAGCCCTGATAGGATGTTTACCTCAGAACCATGTAATGACCCTCCAAAAAAACAAAGCACCATGTTTGTGTAACAATATTCACTAGGGTCACTACATTTACTACTGCCCAGCAAATGAATGGAGAACAGTACTTTAAATATTAACAAGATCTATTTGTACGGTGTCTGTCTGTATGTCTATAGGTCAGATGCTTGCTGTCCAATGAGGAGGAGAAGAGTTTATTTCATCATTGTGGATAACTGTATGGTTTTGCCAGAGGGTATGTTAGGATAATAAAGAAAAGACAAAGTTGCCACTGCAGCAACAGTGAGCCTGGGGAGTGTCCTCAGGGGAGTGTCCTCTGGGCTTACCTGCAATCATGCTGTCGGTTGTGTCCACGCGGGCCAGCACCTGCTGGATGAGGCTCACGTCAGTGCAGGCCTGCAGGTTGCGCACACTCTTCTTCAGAATGGCCGTGAAGATGCTCCACACCTCTGCCTGGCACGTGGGGTCACACTTGTCCAGTAGCTCCACCATGCAGCCAATGCTCTGGGCCTCCTGGATAATGAAGTTCATCTCCAGGTCAAAGGGACCTCCCACCAGCTGGAGAGGGAGACAGACAGACAGACAGACAGACAGACACACAGAGAAAGAAATGAGAAGAACAGGCCAAAAGGTTGATTGCAGCACTCTATGGATTGGACCCTTTCACAGGAAAATCTAAGATGATAGAATCATGATGATTGCATGGTGACAATGGTACAGGCAGTGCCATCAGTGACCAGAGGTACCACTGGTTGTCCTCTCACAGCAAAGCCTGGCTTGTGAAATCAGCTCGGATAGCACTGATAGCTTTAGCTGGATTTAAAACCATCTGTGTCTTTATGCTGGAGACCAATGCTTTACTGCAAACACTGGATTACCATCTAACGGAGCCCAGTGAACTTCACCCAACAACACAGAGCCATGATTTCATCCTCTCATAGGCCCAGACAGTGCGGATCAGTCTGATCACAGGCACCTATTTAAGGCCACAGTAATCTCCCGATACCATGGCAACACCCACCACTGACAGTTCTGACCCATTAGCCTGGATTCCCCTTTAACATTGATAGGAGAAAGATCACAACTGAAAGATGCCACAGACCACACACCAGACATTTTAGACACCCCATCCACAAATCAAACACATGCCACAGAAAGGCCAACTATGCTCAATCGCTTCAGAGATACAATTCTGAGAGGCAAAATCTAGCCATTTGATGTGAGTCTTTTGAATACTGTTCTGGTAACAAAAATTAAAACGCTTAAATTCATATCGCAGATGTGCAGTCTGTTTTTGGGCCCCAAGCAGTCACCCTTGTGGAAATCTGCTCATCTGCAGGGGGAGATGAAATAATGTCCTTTGTGCTGTCAAATCAATTGAACAAGCAGTGAAATGTCACATTTTTTCACAATTTAATAGTTTTTATGACATTTTTATTATTGAACCCTGCCTTATAGCAAGAGATAAAGGCACTAACCACACTGATATCAGAAAATTTTGTCAGACACAGGAGCTAAATCAACATCTAGTAGAAACACTATAAAAGGTCTAGAGAAAAACAGCTGTCATCCAACAAGCAAAAACAGTCCAAACAATTTCTCACAACCTCAACACAGAATAAATCCTTTGACCATTTAATGGAAACGTCCCCAATACCAATGAGTGAGAGCATTATGACAATAGCATAAAGAAAAAAAAAACAATTGGTTGCAGACACCCCAGTCTAACAATCCAGAAGATAAAAGCTGTGATCACACACAGGCAGACAGCATCTCTGATACATGATCCCACTAATGCTCTGGAGAGCTGCCTCCTTTGCCTTTAGGTGGGGGAGAAGGCCTGATGGATAAATAAATAAACTGACTGAAGTGATTTGGAGGAGCTTGAGAGGCAGAAAATCGAGAGAGTGAAAGGAGTGATTTCTTTCTAAGTATCTACCCCTCATCTTCCCCAACCATCCTGAGTTCCATTAAAGCACTGGCTCGTCACACCCTCCTTGCCAAAGAGCATAATAAATCACCTTTGCCCGCCAACACCCATATGCATTCGGGGGTGGGGGTGGGGGGTGGGGGGGTTGCGTGGGTGGTTGTGCAGTAGTGCTAACGGATGTGGGCACATTCAACACATGATTAATGGCCACTACACTGTCCCAGTCACAGATCCGTCACTGTCCAGCTTTCACACGGGAGGATGAGCAGGAGGAGGAGGGAGTCCACGGCCCCAGCGAAGGTCATGTCTAGTAATGCACGTTTAAAACTGGCAAATAATGAAGAGACATTGCTGCTGATTCATCTACATCTGCAGATACGCCTGACTGGCTGCACTACTGGTAACAATCACTCAAACACATTTCTCCATAAACCCCAATCTGACCTTCAATTAGAATTTCCAAATATTCCTCTTTGAAAATGTGTATGCAATAAAGATGCAACAATATTGCAAGGTCCCCAAAAGGCAGTGTTGTTCCTAAAGGTGTAGGTTTTTGAACATTCTAACATAAGATTCCGTTCCGCAATCAGAGACCATAGACCTTCTCTACTCATTTACAGTTTGATCTACTGAATTAGTGGGTTTTGGAACTCGAGGAAAGGCGTCATTGTCAGCCACGCCTGGGACTAAATGTCTCTGGGCCAGCAGAGAAGTGCTCAGATGCCAGCACTCCCACTGAATGGAGACTTGTTGGTATGTGCAGGGCATGCACAGGGAGCATGGCTGAAGTGATCCAAATTCCTCCCAAACTGACTTCTGATGAAAACTTGACTGTGACATTAATTAAACCAAATTACCAGGGAGTTTATCTGCAGCAGGGCAAACCATGTCACACTTTTTGAAAAAGCTCAGAGAAAGAACTGTTTAATGACCATGCATATCAAAGACACCTCCATATTTGTGAAGATAAAACTGTTATCAGCATAAAAGGAGAGAAGTAGTGCGCCACTGATATCTCTGCATGCAAATGAGTTCAAATGACTACTGAATTTTCATTAAGGGCTCAATGTGTCATTTAGAATACTTCCCTATGCCATCTACAATGAACACTTCAATTCTATAAATCTAAATCCATCAACAGGACAATGTGCAAAAGCCAAAGAAGAAAAATAATATTGGATATGTTTTACAGACCCACATTCCAATTAATACATTTACCATAGTTCAACAACAAAGACCTGTTTGTTTCCATGACTAAAATCTTAACAGCTTGGCTGTTACCAACTGTGATGAGTCACTGAAGCGCTGGAAACCGATTCTCACCATCTTTCCAATTATCTCCACCCATACTATGCCATTCAGAGGCTAATGAGAGCTGACAAAAGCCCAAAAGGGGAAACCCCCTGGGAGGCGGACAAATGTCACACCTCTCACTACTCTCGTTCTGAGCGTATGATGTACAGTCAGGTAGCTTATGAGCCATTTGCAAACTCAGTGCAGAATACTGCCAGTCTGCCACTAACCATGTCCCTGCCGCACAATTAGCTTTCAGCTTTGCATGACGAAGCACCTAGGAAGAGAGTAGTGCTAATGAAAAGAAACTCAATGTGAAGCATTTTAATGCCTCTGCCCACTTCAACCGCCTGTGCCCTGGAGCAAACTAGACCTTGACCTCTGATGCCATCCACATGTGAACTTGATCTCTGACCCCCGCAAGCCATAGTATCTTTTTGATCCATCAAGGCTTTGTAGTGAGTAAGTCTACAAGCAAATTGGGAGATCACCCAAAGACTAACACAAAGGACACCACGTGACCTTGACCCCAACAATCTTGAGCAGCAAACCAGTCCATGCAGCATTAGTAGTGATTAAAAGAACTCGCCACCATTTTATGAAATTGGGTTATTCAGCGTCTCCCCAGATTAACACAAGGCGATTTCCTAGGCAGATATTGACTTGAGACTACATTGTGGCGAAGCACTGGCGAAGCACTGCTACTTGGGCGCAGAGATATCACACCTGAAAACCGACAACTTCCGTCAACATACCAGCGTGACTAGTACTAGCTGGCTAATTTTCCTACAGTAGGCATAGTGAATGGTGATGAACATGGAGGATTTTGAGAGAGACCAAGTGGATGACTTCTCTGACAATCAAGATCCAGAACCATACCTCTACAAAGAGTTTTCAGAAGAGGAGCTGCGTGTTTTGGAAATAGAAAGCCAAGAGGAGGAGGTTGCAAACAGCCTGACGTGAGGATGAGAGCCAACACAAACTGGTAGTGTGAGTGTGGGGGAATATGCCAACCTAATGCGACTGAAATAGAGAGTCTGTGCTGTGGCAAGTGAGACAAGGTACTCAAGTGTTGCCTGATATCTCTGCGCCCAAGTAGCAGTGCTTCGCCCCAATATACCTGCCTAGAAAATCATCTTGTCTTAATCTGCATTGCCATTTGGACTTGTTTTGAATACACAGGCCACAAGAAGTAATTAGGGATCTGTTTTTGTTGGCTCACTTTTACTCACGACATGCTATCCGGCAGCGAAGGATTCCATTCACTATGCTAAGATAAGCTAGCAGTGGCGTTGCCGGACTAAGACAATGCATGCACTGAGACAAAAATGCTTTTACCCACTTATCTAACTCTAGGGGAGACGGTGAATAACCCAGTTTCATAAAACGGTGGCGTGTTTCTCTAACTGTGCAAAGTTTTATTAACATTATACAACCCCCTTGAGAGATCACGTAAAACACTGTATGACAAATTGTATGACCTCACGTGACCCCAAGTGTAGGAGGGATGCCCAAGTTCCTGAGCACTCACTGATAGTTCTGTGAATGCATCATACAGCATGTTGAGATCATGATCATTACAGTCTCTTATCAGACTCCCATCAAAGCTTGACTGAGTTCATCACCTATGATGACAGAGAGCCATGGCAAATGTGCACTAAACACAAATGAGCTCAGTAGCCTCTGGCTTCATATTTGCAAGGCTGCAGTTTTTAGTTTACTTTTCCAGCCGACATACCACAAGTACTAACATCTTCAATTTAGTGTTATTGTTTAGGATATACACAGTATATCCTAATAGCTCTTTTGGTAAAGTGACTCAAAATGTTGACTTAGATGTTACATCTAGGGCTGCTCGATTATGGCAAAACTCATAATCAAGATTATTTAGTTTAATATTGAAATTGCAATTATTTAACATGGTTACTCAATAATTACGGAAACTATCAATTTCCTGGATTATTAAAACATTAAACTGAAAAACAAATGAAAAAATGTAAAAAAAAGGTTTAATACAACAGCTTCCACTGTAAAGCAAAGAGGTGTGCAGGATTTTTTTACCTCAAGACTAAACGAGAGCATTATTACAAATTATTAACAGATTATGGCAAAATAACTGTTGTTGTCATAATCATTGAAGTCATAATTGTAACAAAAAATTTGATTAATTGTACAGCCCTAGTAATAACATGTTACATTAATATAGAGCTTTATCTAGATACCCAAACACTTTACAATTGGGGTGAGCCTCACTTCAACTACTAACAACGTGTAGCCCCCAACCAGCTTGCAATAGCAAACACCACCAAAACAAACAGAGCATTCAGTCCCTTATTTCGTGTACATCTTTCAATTACTGTATTTAAGTTTAAGTTACTTTTAATGAGTCCATTAGATGTTTCAAGATATTTTGCTTAGCCTGTTTCCATCTAAAAAAACATGACCATGTAGGTAATTGGTCTGACCTGAGAACAGCCAACTTAAAGGAGAATTCCGGTGTGATATTGACCTAAAGTGTATCAAAACATGATACCGAGTGTGAACGTATGTCTCATAGCCCATCTCGGCTTGTCCCCTGCACTCCAAAATCTGGCGCTAGTTAGCCGATGCTACCAACATCTTTTTCAATAGTGGTGCTTCGGCATCGGGCTAGCCATGCAAATAAATCACTGTTTTACACCCATTTACGAGGCTCAATGTATCTCCACACTTCATTGGTAGACTTCCGAGGGCCCTGACATTTAAAACGAGACATTGAGAACTTTGAAAAAGCACTGGTAGTTTACTTACAAGACGATTTATACAGACAGTATCTTCACGAAGTTTAGCGTTTGCAGCCATCTTGAATTTAGTCACGATAAGTCAAGCAACGAGTAAGAATGAACAGGTATGATAAGGGATCAGATTCCAAAAATAATTCAGTGGAAATGCATGGATTCCAGTTGCTGCTACTGGAAGAAACTGGAATCCATGCATTTCCACTGAATTATTTTTGGAATCTGATCCCTTATCATACCTGTTCATTCTTACTCTTTGCTCGACTTATCGTGACTAAATTCAAGATGGCTGCAAACGTTAAACTTCGTGAAGATACTGTCTGTATAAATCGTCTTGTAAGTAAACTACCAGTGCTTTTTCAAAGTTCTCAATGTCTCGTTTTAAATGTCAGGGCCCTAGGAAGTCTACCAATGAAGTGTGGAGATACATTGAGCCTCGTAAATGGGTGTAAAACAGTGATTTATTTGCATGGCTAGCCCGATGCCGAAGCACCACTACTGAAAAAGTTGTTGGTAGCATCGGCTAACTAGCGCCAGATTTTGGAGTGCAGGGGACAAGTCGAGATGGGCTATGAGACATACGTTCACACTCGGTATCATGTTTCAATACACTTTAGGTCAATATCACACCGGAATTCTCCTTTAATAACAGCTGACAGACATGTAAAAGCAGCCTAAATGATAACCGAAATGCTGATTCTTCAATATGCATCAGTGGAGTGCCCCAATAATGAGTCCTGCTGCTGCATAACCATGCTCCATCAAAACATACCAGCACCACTTCCATTAGTGCAACACAAAAAAACACTGGTTCAAAACAAAGTCTTTCCTTTAAACATCCGGTAAGCAATGCATGCTCATGGAAAACAGTGGACGACACTCAGACGAAAGACTCCTCAAGCTCTCTCCAGCTATGGAGGGCAGGAGGGGCCACACTACAAGGTCACGGAGGCTGCTCCTCCTTCTTGTGAGGGGTATCTGTGGATCTGGCTGGCTGTCTAGGCCATGTGGGCTGGGCTGGGCTGCAGCCTGTGGCTTTGTCCAGGCAGACACCAGATCCTGGAGAGGAAACCTGAGCCTTGCACATCACCTGGAGGAGCCTCTACATTAATGATGAGACTGAGGGCCCTGAGTGTAAAATCCAAAAGTCATATCTCTCTCTATGTGTGTGTGTGTGTGTGTGTGTGTGTGTGTGTTGCACAAGTTCACACAACCCACACTGGCATAAGAAGATAAAGAACACTCATGGCCCACAGTGATTTACTGCAGCTTCACCTCACCACTAATCGAGGACCTACAGCACAAGCCAAAAACACCAGACACCACTAGGACTAGGACTACTTTCCAGTGCCTGTCTTCATTGGCCTGAATGGGGAAATAGAACCTGTAATTTCACTAGGTTCTTAACAGAGACATTAGCCACGTGCCCAACTGTTACACTTGAGTCTGGAAGTTGAAAACAAGACACTAGACACGGCAACACTGCTACGGAGTAGTACTACAATGTTGGCCTGATTCAGAATGCCTTTTCAGATTCCCTCCAAAGAGGGAAGAGTTCTCTTTTTTTAGAAAAATGTCCTGGGCTTCCTTCACATATTGAGAGGGAAGAGTTCTTTTCTTTTTTTTTTAGAAAAATGTCCACACAGCCAGATGACTTGACTCTACAATACTCTCTCAATACCACGTCCCTGTCCAATGCTCTGTTGTGGCTGTGGTGTAGCATGACCCTTATCTGCCTTTGGAGGCTGCTCTGTTTGTTTGGGGTGTGCATTTCCTCCCACACACATAAACAGTACTGTATGTATTGAATGTATTGCTTTGAAAGCTCCACCCTCAACTCCAAAAGCCATCCCCAACGGCCCATCATGACAGGCAATTAAAACCACAGCTTATGTTGGCGGACTTTCCAATCAAACACTTTGTTAGAGTGATACTAGAAACAAAGTGGAGTGACGCTGCTGACGGTAATCCCCTGCTTTGGTAAATGAGAGCTGCTCATTCCACAACGGAGTATGTGTGTGAATGAGAGTGTGGGGGAGGAGTATAATGATTATGGGGAGAGCGTCAGTTTTTACATTTCTGGTATTAAGGAAATAGAAAGGTTCATACAGTTTGATGCACAAAAATGGCTGCCTGCTCTGCCTGTCCTGTCCCTCTACGATGTTAACCACCAAACATTCAAATTTAACAATGTATCTGGTGGGGTGGGGTCATTAATGTTGAGTAAACAAACAGTGGCTACTGCAGGAAGAGCTGTGAAACTGGATTCTGCTATCAACTGTAACAGGTTTGTTGTGCATAAAAACTGGCTTAAAATAGTCCTCATGCCCTTTCTGCTGCAAAACTGCTGGATGACACTGAACACACACAGAATCAAGACAGGACAAATAAAAGACATTTAAAAACAATTTAACTACATTGAAACATTAGCATTACTTCATCACACACACACACACACACAGACATTAAATGATCAATGTAATGGCCGTAGTGAGTGAATATGACTGAAAGTGACTATGAGCATGAGGCTGGCGAGGGCTACTCTCAGGCTCTGACGTCCGTGGATTACAAGAGCCAGCAGCCAACAGCCATTAACCATTAACTACAGCGCTCATTAACCAAGCTCATTCAAGCCCCTCTTACAGCCCATCAATCGGGATGATGTCCACACCAAACACACGGGGTCAGGGCATCATCATCTAAAGTGAAAATAACAGCCACATCTTCAGATGGCTCTTTAAAATGTCCTGCTGCAGTGAACCATGATGTGCTGCACCAGTTTCAGAGCCCACTGTCTGGAGCGTTCCAGGCTGCCTGCGCATCACGGCCAATCACACTGCTAGGAAATGTGCCCCATGTAACACATCCTGTTTCACACAGCAACGCTCATTTAACTGGATACTGTTAGAAAGTATCCAGGATAATACAGATCTAGCCTGGCTGGTGCGGAGAGCCCCTGCTGCTGCTTAAGGTGAGGTTTGACATTCTAATCCCATACCCTTTCTGTCAAATTCAGTAAAGTGCACATCAAGGTCCTCTGTCCGTTCAGCACACTAAACACACTCTAGCCTAGTGTTGGTACACAGTCCTGGAACTGTTCATGGAAACAAACACAGTGAGCAAGCCACAGACATAATAAATCCCAGCCTGTACTACTAGTTAATGGTTTATCATCACCCATAGTGGCTGACAGTGCACTTCTTCGGTCAGCCTGAATGTGGAACGTATCAGCTGGTCCTCTGCCTTCTTGGGTGTGACACACATTCCTGATAGAGGGAGTGGAGAGATATTTCACTAGTCGATTTTTTCTCATTGACAAATGCTAAAAAGTGGCTGGGGTCAAACTGATGTCAATACAACTAGCCTGAAATCAGAGCAGCTGTGATTCTTCATCATGGAAATTGATGTATTTTGAAAGCTGAACGTAAAAGCTGTCACAGTGTCCAATCAGCTCTCTTACTTAACATATCAATTCAGTCCAACACTAAGCATCAACTCTGACTAATTAGCCTTCACTCAGAGCCAAAGAGGGTAAATAGTCTGGTTGGTCACAGCAAATCAGATTGTACTCTGCACTCTTCCAACAGGCATGGCTCTGATACTGATCAGAATGCCCCTGTCCTAATTGTGTCTCTACTCTTGCACTTGAAGGCAAATGACATAAGGAATCTAAATTCAATTCTCCTACACACAGCTTAATCACAGCTTTGGGAAACAGCCCATGTGATGTAATAGAATATCTAAACTACCTTCCATTAAGGCTCTTTCTTGGTTTACACCAAAACTCCTGGGATCTGTGGAAATGGAACAATCAGAGATCTCGGCACAGATGCTAAATAGGCCACACTACAGGAAGTAGGGAGTACCGGACAGGAAATGGCCTTCATTACTGTGGAAGATTGGGCTGCAGGGAAACGGGAGAGGCAGCCATAGTGGTCACGCCTCAGACAGGACAACAGCTCTACAGCAGAATCCAGAGAGACGCAACCGATAGTTTTCCACTGATGGATGAGAAATGGATCCAGAGACAGATGGACTCACAGAAAAACATCAAATCAGTCGCACCATGCCTACATAATTAACAATGGGCAACCATGTGTTAAGCATTTCATTGAAAACATGGAGGATGTTCAGTTCATTTCTGACTAACGCGCGCGCGCACGCACACACACGCACACACACACACACACATTATTGACTGTGCCTACATTAAAATACAATTGAGAACACAATGGTTTAAATAAAACATGCATTGCTCAACAGACAACTGATAAGTAATATTGCTATTTTCAAGTTCCAATAAGTCCAGACTACTAGCTTACAACATGCGTAATAGGATGTTAAATAGAGAACATTAAATATGCAAGGCTCAGTGGTCACAACAGGATCAGGAAGACACAAATGTGTGCTGTGTAAACCTCTCTCCCTGCTTCCTAAGACCAGACCGAGCAAGCTGAGAAGTGTCGCCAAGGCTTCCTGCTCCCCCCCAGAGTCTCACGTAAACAAGGGACTTGGCTAAGCGAAGCTCACAACCCTGTTGTTGTTTTCGTCACCCTGCAGTCACCTCTGCATCCTGACAAGGCTTCAAGAGCCCTGCTCCCACAACACTGTCTTGAGTTTTAAACAACACAGTCATAGGGGGAAAGGACAGAGGAGGAGCGACCTTCATTTATTGCAAAAGTACTAATTTCCGCCCCATTTCATTGGAAATTTTAATTGATTAACCTTACATTTTTCCATAGCGAGAAATGTGTAGAATAGATGTGGACAAAATCTGGTTTGGCTCTTAACGGGAGCATTTACTGACTAAAATACCTGTTTTGTTTACCATGCTCGGAGTTTGGTACTGGGCTGGTGGGTGCCCTAATTCTGTCCACTCACTCGGTCCATCAAGGTGCTATGATGGACATTAAAATAGAGCTGAATTGAAAGCCACATTCAGACTCATTATTATCCTCCCGAGACCCATACCTCACTGGGCAATCAGCGCATTAGCTCAGATCAGTGGAGAACTAAAGAAACTTGGGGAGAAACTCAAGAGGGAAACAAATTAACGTTTGACCAAGAATTTTCGTTGCAAAATCAAAATTCCACTCGAGCTCCAAACTTCGAGCTAACTTGCATTTCTTTAGGAATTCGCCATCCTGTTTTATATAGAAATGAATATTAAGTGACACATACAAGTAAAAGGACGAAAATAGGAAATAGGTGACCGTCCGATACTTAAGTGCTAGTACAATGACCTGCTGGACAGCAGTGCAACAAACAACAGTTTACAATGTCACTTGTCCAGCAGGTCTTTTGAAACCAGGACACACACCAATTTCACTGACATTAACATACCATAGACAACATGACTATGTCCCTTAGGACTACAGACTGATTGGCATGGCTCAGCCATGCTATTTCCCAAAGCTTCTCTAGAGATAGGAGTGTGAACCTGGCTGCCACACATGCAGGTGATTCCAGAGGCGTGAAAGGCATCCAAGGTCAGTGGAGCACAAACCTCAGGCTACAACGTAAGACGATACAACCTTAACAACACAGCTGCAACACACACTGTTGCAAACAGTTCAGCAAGGTCAGGAAGTCGGTCAGAAGATGCTCACAATGGTTCAAAAGTGCTTCTGTATCATCATGGCTCTTGCTAGCACAAACAGAATTGATTCCTAAAAAGACAGTGGTCTGGACACTGCACGTGTGAGAAAGAGCCGGAGCAGATGAGAGCACGGGAGTGGTCGTGGTCGTGAGGGCACAGCAGGCTCAGTGCTAACTATTTCTATGTTTACTATTGAGACTCACCATCTGAGCTGAGGTGTTTCACGGCCACAGGAAGAAGGGACACAACATAGCTAAACACTCACGGCACTGAGTAGAAATAATGGTAAGTAGTATAAGTATATATACTCTTTTGATCCCGTGAGGGAAATTTGGTCTCTGCATTTATCCCAATCCGTGAATTAGTGAAACACCCTCAGCACACAGTGAACACACAGTGAGGTGAAGCACACACTAATCCCGGCGCAGTGAGCTGCCTGCAACAACAGCGGCGCTTGGGGAGCAGTGAGGGTGCCTTGCTGAAGGGCACTTCAGCCGCTTCCTACTGGTCGGGGTTCGAACCGGCAACCCTCCGGTTACAAGTCCGAAGCGCTAACCAGTAGGCCACAGCTGCCCCAATAATACGTCCACTACAACTCAATAATACGTCCACTACAAATCAACTCAACTGCATATGTGAACAACAAGAATAGGGACACAGCCATCGTCTCTTTCACTGTGTGCTTGACATTCCCACTCCATTTGTAGAAGAAGGGAGGCTGTGTGACTCTTTGTGACATGCTTGTACTTATACTCATGAGGGTCTCCCTTAGTTTACTGACAGTTGCGTATGAATATGGAGTAGGCTATCTTTCCAGTTCTAGGTCATGTGCAGACTAAAGCTACCGTGTGACAGAGGAGGGTATCAACACGAGAGAAAGAAGAACAAAAGAACACACAGAGACAGAACGCAAGAGAAAAACAGGTCAAGGGTACAGCTCAGCTCCTGGTCAACAGCCTTATGCTGGCTCCAGCAGAGACAGCAGCCTCTTGATTAAAGATTACCTTCCAGTCTAAGGATCTGGGAAACAGAACAGGAGGACGTCCTTTTTGCAATTCAACAGAAAATGGAGATCAATTAATTACCTATGAATTCTATAATTACAAAATCTAGGTCTATCTCTTCAGAAGGAGAATAGACCATGTATGTTCCACAGCTGTCTAAAATAGAAGTTAACGCGGCATCAGTTGCATGTGTGCCACATGTGACATTTAAAAGCAAGCATGGGCACGCACTCACACACACACACACACACACTGACCAATCAAGTTTGCTTGATGTGGCTTGAAAAACTGGCTTTTATAGTGGCATTGTGCAAATTTAGTAGGACAAAGACACTGGCTCGGCTAACCAAACAGACAAACAGTGTTTCAATGGGCTAATTTGCCTGCAGATTCTAAATCAACAGAATTTTTCATATCACAATATCGACGGTGATGTTTTTATTTATTTATTTTTTGCATTTTGTATTTTTTGTCTTGCATTGCAGGTAGCAACTAGCAAATATCATGGCCTGATTAAAGAACATCAATGCACAAAAGTATTATGGTGAATGTATTTTAGAACTGCATAGGGTGAATAACTAATTCTCAAATCATGTCCAAGCCTTGTGATCGCAATATGATGATAGACAGTGACAAACGGCTCCATCACCAAGTCCTCCTCAGATCGTGGCCTCTAATATTTAAGAGTGATTTTTTAAAATGGGCCCAGAAATGCCCATGGTCTCCATCAGAATACATGAATGTCAGAATGTTGAGATTAATACTTCACCTGCCAAGTAGGCCATACTCAAAGTTTTAAATATTCTGGCAAAAATGAAACAAAATCTAAAACCTAAATCTTAATAAGATGCCATCCCATGCCTATCTGCTATAATACCAATTCCAGTTAAATCGGTCATCCTGGTAACTGACTAGAAGACACTGTCGTTCTTCAGTCAATATATTTGTTTGTAACCTGGATTATCATTGAAAAGTGGCTGTGAAGTTATTCTTTCTGGACTGGTGTAGTGTGTGTGTGTGTGTGGTGTCAGAACTGTAGTGTGTGGCAGGCAGTCAGAGGGCATCTGGGTGACTACAGGACATTCTATGCCAACCTGTCAGCACAAGAGCACAGCCTGGAGCTGGAGTAGCATTATCTGATCCCCCACACTGGACACAGAATGGCACCGTCACAGCATTCAAGTAGTCAGAAAAGATGCGCACAAAAAACACAACCACAAACACATAAACCTGTGTGATGGAACATCCCAAGCATTCCCAGTCATTAAGCTGTGCTGCATCACTGATCTGAAGGCACACGCCATTTCTACCAAAAGCACAAATAACAGCTGTTGTACGGAAAACCACAGACTGACCAGAATGCCATACAGCAAGACTGTAGTCTAATAGATACTGGCAATCATCATATGTGTCATGACTTATGTTGTGGCTATAAGGCAGGTGTGCATGTTCCCATTTTAGCCACAGTTTTTGGCGAATACATTTCAACAAAAGGATTTCATTTGCATGTGTCACAGAAAGGGACAAGAGAGCAAGAGAGAGACAGAAGTTTGGAGATGTAAGCAGACGGATCTGATAAAGCTATTTAAAGCAGTTAGCAATGCTCTACTTAAGAAAACCTCATTTTTCTCCTGAGAAACCTGCCTCAAAGGAAGACCCGTGCCATCCATATAAACTGTCAACTAAGAGCAAAGAAAAACACAGTGCCTACATCAAAGATGTATATTCCAATTTGAGTGAAAAACATGGTGCCTGAAGACAAAAGATCATTTCTGCCAGAGTCCAAGAGAGGGCCGATATTTAGGCTTTAGGTGAATGGTATCACATTTCGGGCAGCTGTTGGTATCCCTTACGAGAGCAGCAGAATGGTGAGGTAGAAGCATCAAATATTTACTAAACCTCAGGAGAGAATTTAGTTTTTAAATTATCATCTGATAATTTAGTGGCAGTCTTATATCCTAGTAAAAAGTATGAAGGTGAAAAGTCTGCTGAAACTACTTTTCTAGCATATCCACAAAGCACAGTGCACATCACTGCTTTAATAGAAGTTTTGAAAGAGACTGAAAAGAAATCTTATGTACCCCTGAGCTCATCAGTCACCCTTAGGCATGACCTTACATGGTTTCCATGACAACTCACAAAGGTAAATGAATAATTTTGTTGTACCACCACCACCAAAGCCCACCCCACCCCCGACACACAGACACACACACACATTCTGTCCACCCCAACTTCATATTTCAGAATGCAGTTAAGGGCATGAGATAAATAGATCACACTTTTCACAGATATTCACAAACGGCTATAATCATGCAGCCATTAGATCATTTTGCCAACAATATCTAATTTGTCCTAAAATTGTTGAGAATTGCTCTAAAACTTAAACTGTTTACCATGTTGTTAGTCGCTTTGGCTAAAAAAGCGTCAGCCAAATGTAATGTAATGTAATGTAATGTAATGTAATTTGTGTGATTATACCATCAGATTATGTGACTGGAAGCATCCTCTGCCTCAGGGCAATGTGTGTGTGTCAACTGAAGGTCAGACAATGTGTTAGCTTGGTTTACTTCCTCAAAGCGAGACACATTTGCTCTTTTGCACAAACTCATACAATCATTATGATTCATTAAAAGCAATTTTCAATTCATATATTTGTCCACTGTCCAATGGTGAATCATCCGTTAATACTCTCTTCAGAGGAGGAAGTTTCAGAACTCTGTGAGGAATTAGATTAGCGTTGAACTATAAATAAACAGCAAAGGACTAAGAGGAAGAGAGAAAGAGAGGAATAAAACAGAGCACAGTGAGAGTGGCATGGAAAACCAGACACTGAAATAGAGAAGTGCATCTAAAAGTGGGAAGATGTGTGAATACACTAGGATACTGTGTGCCCACTAAGCTCTAAACCTCACTGGCACCACGTGTCTACAATGTCCCATCAAAACAGCTGAGGCCATGTTCTCAGAATTATTTTTGTGTCTTGGACAATCACAGCTAAGATACTAAGTTCTTTCTCTATGACACAATAGATCTGACGAGTTCAAATACATATAGTGCTACTAGTAGGCTACTTTTGCCTTGTTGTTCCAAGAGAATCTTTGGGCCTAGCAGAAAAGGCCTTGTTTTGCTTTACTGGAGCAAGATTCTTGCGGTCAGATCCTTTGATAGCGTCATCTCTGAGCCCAGGTTGGGAAAAAACAGAGCACAGCATGGTCCTCCCTACTCAGCAACCTGGCCATAGGGAGTCCAACAGTGGTTGGGATGAACACTGTAAACGTGTGTTGTGTTGCCACAGTGACAAAGCAGTTTTGTAGGTTGTATGTCCTCCTCCTCCTCCTGCTGCTGCTGCTGCTCTCTGCCCACCCCAATCCCACACCCATTGTGTCAGCTCAGCTACTCTCATCTTACTTCCTCATTGGTTTTCATTCATTCTGGTACCAATGCTCTACAGTGTCCATGTGTAGGCCTAACACTTCATTTGTGGGCTTTCCTTATCA
Source organism: Alosa sapidissima (assembly GCF_018492685.1). Classification (NCBI taxonomy): domain Eukaryota; kingdom Metazoa; phylum Chordata; class Actinopteri; order Clupeiformes; family Clupeidae; genus Alosa; species Alosa sapidissima. Next base: position 30,803,431 of record NC_055957.1, on the reverse strand, counting down.
ATTAAAAAAGAAATATGTTTAGGCTACTTAACTACTGTATAGAGTGGAAAAAAAATGTTTTTCTTTCAAAATATGAGGAAGCAATGTAAAAACAATTAGCTTACATTAATGTTATGGCTGAGCTTTCTCTTCCAGGAAATTCCCAAACAAGTAAAATATTATGACTTTACCTTAACAAAGACATTCTACACAAATTGTTCACTGAGAGGGAAATATCTACTGCGGTGTAGGCTAGGCCATAGGTTACATTTGATTAACAATAAACAATATTAGCATAGCCAACCGCTTTAGTCTACGTTATATTACAACAAGCATAGCTTAATACCTCTCTCATGATGACTGGACCACCAAATAGGCTGATACCTGGTTAGATTATGCTACCTTGCATCAATTAGGCCTAATCTTTTCAAATAATCAAAACGCAACTTAACTACAGCAAGGTACCCTAGGCCTACTATGAAATAGATAGCCTAGCGGTGTTGAAATGTGTAGGCTTATTGCCCTACTGTTTTATTACCCAAAGATTTCTTTTGAGAAATGGCATTTCCTTGTTCGCAGAATAGGCTGCACTGAGATATCTTAAGCCAAATTTCCAATAGATGAGGCAAGTGTGTAATTCGGGATAGCTGAGTAGAAGAAATGAACGACTATTTAAAGTAACCAACTCGTAATCAGCTTACCAGATTGAAGACGGTCTCCACAATGTCCCGGTTCGAAACTTCCCCAACATCTACTAGGCCCGCAAGGACAGCAAATTTCATTCGTATTCCTCGTATAGGAATTGCAGGATTGAGCGACATTGTGGCCAGTCTCTCGTCCTTGCCACTGTCCCCAGTTTGTGAAGTAGACGGTGTCTCCTCGCTAGCCATTGCTAAAGAGGGGCAGGTGGTAGTAACAGGTAAGGCACCTGTTCGACCTGTAGGCGGTCACCGGAGAGTCGATGGAAAAACACTTGGATATGCTCCTTCTCCCTTGTCAAGTAAGCACCCTTGAAACAAAACAAAATGTTTTCCTCTCCATCCAAAACAGCCCTGGATGTCACAAAAAGCCTATCGCAGTGTGCAAGGTTGCTATGAAAGCTTCAAGGTAGGAATTGAAGTCAGAGACACTGCAACATTGGAGTTGTCACAGCGATTCCGCCGAAGTCCAGTTTCTACTGTCTAGTTGAAACTTGATAACAGCCTGTGTCGAAAAACTGAACCGGCAGTCGCAGCATACAAATTGTCGTTTCCCAACACCGGCAGCCGGCACAACTAAGCTATAAGATTAACATCCATTCAGGCGCTCTGTCAAAATTCGTGAACAGGAAACCGCGACTCACATTTCGGCGACAGGCTGCAAGAGAACTTACTGCTAGATGACAGTGTCTCAGACAGGTAAAAGGAGCGTGGCTGTAGCGAAACTCCCAAATCTAAGGCAAGTCTAAGGGCAACCCTGTCCACACCGGTCAGAGGACAAGAGTCCACTTCGTTTCCCCGGAGAAAACTACTATGTTTGAGACAGGTCTCAGCAATAACCCATTTACAGCGTCATCTCTTCCTCATTCACCTCCTGCAACAGCCCGTCTCCGCCATGACAGTGTTCTCTCTCGATCTAGCTGAGCATGCGCAGTTGGTGTCAAAATGTTAAAGTAGACTGGCTCAGGTGTGTCCCAGGTAAGAGTTGCTGGTTAGTTATTCGGGGTCTAGTGACTGTGAGAAAAATATTTACTTGCATTATTCTCATTGGGGTGAAAGGAGAAATTAGAAATCACGCTCTATCAGATTATAGCGTAGGCATGATTATATTACAAATTAGATATTAGAATTAAGTTAGTGTAGCACTAACATTTTATTGAATATGCCGCCTATTCCAAAATTTTCGGCTAGTTAAAATATATTTTAAAAATCATATATGTACATAAGGAGTCCTAGCCCATTTCCACTGCGCTATTAATGAACTGAACGCAGGGATGATGAGATAACAAGGCTGAGAGAATATGCTATGATGTGCAACAATATATCCTTAAATGTGGAGACATACGATTTGCATGTGCCTAATTTTCCCTCCTAATGGGGTAATTAGATAAAAGAAGGAGAATAGATTAATTAATTAATGAAATTAATTCATTAATTAATTCATTCATTAATTAATAACTGCAATATTCCAGTGTGGAGTTGGTTGGGATGTTATATCTGTAAGTTGCATCAAAGTTGAAACCTTCGATGCGTTATGTTATATTACCAACCACGCGATGGTAGCAGTGTTCAAAAACAGCAGCATGTATTTATATCGCGAGACTTTCCAACTCTCAATCCCCGCTTAAGTCTCGCGGTACTTCCGTCCTTCCTCCTCTTTCACTCCCTGTGTTCAACATGGCAGTCGGCAAGAATAAGAGACTGACCAAAGGTGGCAAGAAAGGTGCCAAGAAGAAGATGTAAGTTATTTAATATACATCCTAAATGAGCGAATACAGTCTTTTAAGAATATTTGTGAAAATTGTGGTTTGAAAATGCGATGGATGAAGCCGATATTGAGAGGATTATCATGGGTGACGTACCCAGCAAGTCTGCTAGCGTAGCGTAAAGGATCCGGAGCAAGGGTTTCCCTGGTCGTTTCTCTTCGGCAATTTATTATAATGGTATACAACGTTGGAGGCATTTTACTTAGTCGAGTTACTTTGGAAGCTTCACTGGCATTCTGGCATTCTCTTGGTCGACATATAACTAGCTGAAGAAGTTTATCAACAATGTTACTCTGCCATTAAGCATGTTGGCAGCTCTGCGCCAATGTTAATGTTAGCTCTTGCATGGCTAATTTGCCGGCTTTCATAGAGTAAAATGGCTGAGAAGTTATTGCTCCTTTCCATGTGCAATCGTTTAACGTTAGCATATTTGGCTGCGTCAGAATGAAATGTACTTTTGTATAAACGTTAAAGCGGCTAATAACTTAACTCGGATGTCCTACCTGTTAAGTCCTCTGCTTAGCCAACTGGCTAGCTTGTGGCGGTCATTATACCAGGAGGAAGGTTTTATGGGAATTGTCAATATAGATGAAGCAATAACAGTGCATTGTTTTAGACTTAAACTATGCAATTTCTTTTCCCTTACAGCGTTGATCCTTTTTCCAAGAAGGACTGGTATGATGTCAAGGCACCAGCCATGTTCAACATCCGCAACCTGGGCAAGACTTTGGTCACCAGGACTCAGGGAACCAGTAAGTACTTCTTGAAGTTTGTGTGTTGAATGACTGTTAACTGCATTTTAGGTGGTCATTTCACTTTGGGAACAAGTGATGACAGCAGTTTCGGTCCCATATGAATGCCATTGATTACTTTTCAATGAGATCATCTGATGTTCCCTAGCTATGTGTTGTAACCCGTCTCCTTTAGTGTAGATGTGTTGTAGTAACCTTTTTTCTTAATATAGGAATTGCCTCTGATGGGCTGAAGGGTCGTGTTTTCGAGGTGAGTCTCGCTGACTTGCAGAACGACGAGGTCGCTTTCCGCAAGTTTAAGCTCATAACTGAGGACGTGCAAGGCAAGAACTGCCTCACTAACTTCCATGGCATGGACCTGACCCGTGACAAGATGTGCTCTATGGTCAAGAAGTGGCAGGTAAATCCACCTTGTGTTAGTCATGTTGTATTTGAGCAGACTGAGGTCCAATCTCAGTTTGGGTGGGTTTGAAATGTGCAAGTAGATGTGGTAGTTTGTTTTTATCCATATCTAAACAACCTAAATTAAGGGATTCTTTTGGGTGGGTTAAGGGTATCCATTAACCTTTTTTTAGACATTTTTTTTTTTTATGCATTGGCTGCATCATGCTAGAAGTTGTGTTGGTTACTAACCCTAAAATGCTTGAATACATTTAAGGTTGCTCTACATCTGAAACTGTATTCTACTTGTACTTTAACAGACCATGATTGAGGCTCATGTGGATGTGAAGACCACCGATGGGTATCTTCTGCGCCTATTTTGTGTGGGCTTCACCAAGAAGCGCACCAACCAGATCAGGAAGACCTCTTATGCTCAGCACCAGCAGGTTCGCCAGATCCGCAAGAAGATGATGGAGATAATGACCCGTGAGGTGCAGACCAACGACCTGAAGGAGGTGGTAAACAAATTGTAAGTAATGAAAACAGCAAATCTTTGGGCAGACTGAAATGCAATAATATTTAAGCCACGTCTACACATCTGCTATGTATTGTCAAACTATACTGATTGATATGGCATGAATCTTAAATTGCTGTTGGATTTGGGATTTCATGTCCGTTGGTTTTGGATGTAGAAGGTTGCCCTTATCAAATGTGTGGTTGCTGTTTGGTCTCAGGATCCCTGACAGTGTTGGCAAGGACATCGAGAAGGCATGCCAGTCCATCTACCCCCTCCATGATGTATTTGTCAGGAAGGTGAAGATGCTGAAGAAACCCAAGTTTGAATGTAAGTGACCTCAATGATTTCAGTTGATCACATTCATTATATAGTACTTTGTGCGGCAATGTGGCACTCTGTGAACTTGAAATATTCTGCTGCATCTTAATTTTGAGCCTGTAACTCCTCTACTCCTTTTATCTCCACTTATGTTAAACTTTGAGTACTTGTTTTACACCTAGTACTGCAACAAGACACCCCACCCCTTGGTCTGCTACCTCATTAACTATTATGTTTACCAACCAGTCTGTTATATCTTTAATGGCCTGACAGGGTACTCTATAGTAGATAATGGTCGTCTGGGAACAAGCAGTTCCAGTCCCTTAGTAACTAGTCCCCTTTAGTCAGGATGTTTTCCGGTGTTCCCTTGTGTGTTCTAACGGGTCCCGTGTGAATATGCTACTTTGTCAGGGTTGATATGTGATGTGGTCTGGTCTCTGGTAGTTGTGATGGGAGAGGCTCTGATGTGGCTCTCGTCCTGATATGTGTTCTGTTTGTAGTGGGCAAACTGATGGAGCTGCATGGGGAAGGCGGTACCAGCAGTGCAGCAGCCAAGCCCGCTGGCGAGGGAGGAGACACTGGAGTCAAGACGGAGCGCGCCGACGGCTATGAGCCCCCAGTTCAGGAGTCTGTCTGAGCTCAGATGTTGAATAAAAAAATGTAAATTTAAGTTGTCTAGGTTTTCCTTTTTTCAGTGTTGGGGATCTTGAATTGGAAGTTGTTTCAGCATACTACTAGATGTTCATTTCAATGGTAAGGCTCATTTTGTTCACTGTTAATGTGGGACCCAGATGTGATGGACCTTAACTTAAGAAATGGGTAAGAAAAATGGTAAAATGACTGCATTGGTTAAAGAGTACTGCTTATGAGATCTGAAATTATGCCCTTTCTAAATAAGACCCCGTTGGAGTTATGTGGAGTCAATTATATGTGGAGTCAATTATGTGATCCAGCACAGTATGTCGATACTAATCTGTTAAACTTTTCTGCTAGGCATCCCAGGGCCATGGCCAGCTGCTAAGCTCAATATACTTACTAGCTTTCTACATGGTGTCCTGATGGGTTAACCACTGAATGTTCTGAATTGGAGTCCTTTTGGATCTGATAAATTGTTCATTCAATACCCATTTATTCATCTCTCGCTCTAAAAAAAGTAAACATTTCTTGAATGCTACATGACTGTTCTGAAATCGTATACCCTTTATTATAAAGTAGGTTATGGAAATTCCGTTTTTTTGTCTGGGAAAGTCATGGAATTTTACATTTCACTGAGAGTGGGAACCCTGTAAATAAACTACAGCTTTGCAAGGGTATAGAGCACAATGGAATGTGCACAATCCTCAATGTGATGTACAGCAGCAGCAATGTGAAAGCAGGAGTAGTGAATGTGTGTGGGGAGAAAGGTGCGTCATTGTCCGTATGGGAAATTCAGAAGTACAGCAAAATCTTGACCGCTACAGTCTACACTGGCTCCATGTCAGGAGTTGAAGGTGTATCATCTTCACATGATTTCAAACCTGAATGCATCAGTGAGAAGTAGAGCAGCAGTCACATCAGGGCAGTTAAGGTGGTTGACATGTCAATATTGCAGCCTTTCTGTCAAGAATAAAGTAGGCATACTTGTAGCTGGATATAAGAATCGGTAACATTTATTTAAAGCTAGAATCAATATAAACATAAGTTGCCAAACTCACTATGGTTTACTTCTATGATGCCAAACATATGTTTCAATAATGAATGACTTGCAAATCTGATTATTAGAAAACATATCTTTGTTCTGGAGTGTAGGCTTACAATTCATTTTGTATGTGAACCTGTTTTAGTGCTCGCTCTTTCACTGCTGTTTGATGTTTGTCAGGCTCTTGTTGTACACATAACACATAGTGAGACACCTGGCTCTGAGCAGATATAAGGCAGGCGGTTTTATTGGTACCGTTGATTCATACTGATCCAAGATGTTTTTGTCAAATTCAGCAAATCGTTCCTCACAGCAATGAAGGGAGGGATGTAATTTCATTGCCTGCTGAGCTAAAACCATCCTTTCCAGAATTGCAGACTCCATTTCACAATGTCAGTTGTCTGCCCCCAAAGAGGTAGCCTACTAGAGGAATTGGTAGTCCCAGTATAGTTGGAACATAGGGAAACCTGTGATTCAATTCAAATCACTTCATGATGTCTCTTAATAGAACAATTTAAAAGGGCACGTGGAGTAACAGCAGCCATTCACATATGACAATAAGACACAATAAAGGACACACATAAAATGATGCAATAGAAAGAAAGAAATCCTTATATTGTACTATGCTATGTTCTAAAATGCATTGGAGAGTTGATTTTTAAAATAAAAGACCCATTAAAGTTCTCTAGAGCAGCAGAGTGGTATATTGCAGGAGTTGAGGAGCTGGACAGCCCTGGGGACAAGGGCCCTCTTCACTGTGTCCTGCAATCTGGGCAGCGAAGCTTGCGTCATGACTCCTGAAGGGTGCCGCTCAAACATGGGGAGCGGGATATGATGTAAAATCCTGCCAGCTTTTTTCACAGTCTGTTATTCACATAGGGTGGAGAAAGCTCCTACAAGGCAGCCAAAGATTTTTTAAATAAATTTGAACAAAGTTCAGCAGATTGTTCCTGTTTTGCAGGCTGATAAAGTGAAACCAGGTGAAGAAGAATGTCATGACACTTTCAATAAAAGAGTAACAATGTTGGGTTACACTTTACTTGACAGTATCGACATAAGAGTGACATGACACTGTCATGAATGTGTCATAAACAAGTCATAAACGTTTATGACAACGCACATAGTGCCATTCAGTTTTTTTCATAAATTAGGGTTAGAGTTAGGGTAGGATTAAGATTAGGGTTAGGGTTAATGTGCCATGACAGTGTCATGTCACTCTTATGTCGATACTGTCATATAAAGTGTTGTGAGAATGTTCTTACTAACCTCAAACGGCCTTAACTTTCTGAGCAGATTTAGTTGCTGCTGACATTTTCTGAGGATCTCCTCTGTGTCTGAGGAAAACGTCAGCAGCATATAGTGTCCAAGTATTCCTTGGTAATCTCCACAGGCTTCCCCTGGGTGGTGATGGTAACTGCCTCAGCTTTACTTCTAAACTCAGCAAGCCTCACTGCTGATTTTCGTTCTGTGCACCTGCTTAGTTAGGGGCTGAAAGACTGCATTCTGATTGGCTGACAGAATCCTGCAATCTGGCTGAAAAGAAATCCTGCATTTGTTCTGACTAGTATAATAACATTTGATTTACATAATAATGTTGTATATTTATTGAAATACAATTTATACTAGTTCAAATGTCATTGCAGACGTCTCTAACTACCAATATAACTCGTAGTGGGACAAATGTCATTCATCTAAATGCATTACAGATAGGAGTGTGGTTTGGTTAAATGTTGAAAGGGCTTGCCCTGCCGTGTCTGTTCCTGTCCTATAACCAACTTCTTACAGCTTGCAGAAAACAAGCTTGATAGAGCAGCATACAATCAAATAGTGTGCTTCCATAATGGCTATCCAGCTCATGCAAAAGCCAATACGTGTCCACATCTTTGACCATTTAAAATGAATCCTGAGGAAAACAGGTTTTGACAGGCAACACCAAAGTGGTCTGCTATTCATTAACTGTTGTCATGGAGAGAAAAATCCCTGGGAATTCACAAGGAAAATCACAACTAACCACTCCATAATGTTCAATCTGTTGCCACAAGGTGGAGCAAGTCTAAACTTATATTTCGGTGTTCTCTGAAAGTGAAAATGCTTGGTCTATTTACAGTATGTTGACACATTCACGCCCCTGGTAACCAAAAAATAGGTTTATTCAGGTTTATTCAACACTTACTACAGAAACTAATCATGACAGATTCATGTGCTGGAATATGACATCAGTATCCCGTTATAATGACTTTACATGCATATAAATACATTATTTGTAAACAAAATACAGAAAAGAACATACGTTAAAAACATTATAGACAGATTCATCCGCCGCTTGAAGTGAGAAATACTGTATGTGGAGGGAGATACAGCACAGCAGAAAGCAAAATAAGCCTTTCATACCCACACCAACTGACTTCTTTCATTGCCATCAGGTCAGGCCAAGTTGTTTCTCAAGGAGGACTCCTAGTTGGAGTTATTTATTATTGTTCCAGTAAATAAAGTAGACTAGGACTGCCATC